>NC_065527.1:28774877-28826536 GCF_006386435.1 Epinephelus moara | reverse complement strand
TATTATTACTTTCAATAATGTTGTTGTAAGCTACTGTTATTACCTGCATCTCTCTCTCTGTCTCTCTCTCTCTCTCTGTCTCTCTCTCTCTCTCTCCCTCTCTCTCTCTCTCTCTCTGTCTCTCTGTCTCATTGTGTCATACGGATTACTGTTAATTTATTATGCTGATCTGTTCTGTACGACATCTATTGCACGTCTGTCCATGATGAATAGTGATTGATTGATTGATTGTAACACATCCTGTTGTCCTGAGGGCGCTTGCGGTAAGATCTCTCTTTGTCCCAGACATGTTTTCTAGTGTTTCTCAGATGACAAGACACCGTTAGTCTTGAGCCCTGCTTTTCAGCCTGAGCAAAATTTATGTGACATAACAGAAAAACATCCGCCACTGCCATTAGTGAAAGTCATCTTATTTGCCAATAGCCTAATGGCAGTAAACAAGACAAATATTAGCTGATACATCAGTGCATAATGAATGCGTAGAAAGTATGCGTAGGAATGGACAGACATGCAATAAAAAGTGCATACACACACCTGTGACTGTCCGTCTGTCTTTCTGTTCTCAGAGGTGAAGAGATTCCTGAGTGTTTTCCTCACAGACTGAAGAGGACCTTTTTCTGGCAGAGGGAAAGACAGACAGGTGAAGAGGGAGATGCAGCAGGTGAAGGTCAATACATTATACAGATGCAGCTTTTTGAAAGACTTAAAGCTGTTGAAGAAAATAACCTGACTACAAATGGAGGTTCTGAAAGACAGCGACAACCCATGCAGCTCCTTATTGTTGTTGCCTAGATACCATTTCACCGGGAGACTGTCTGTTGTTGTGTGTGGTCGGCTGAGAAGTTGACTGTGTCACAATAGATACACACACGCCATCTGGTTACTGGCAGTGAACATGCTGCCAAACCTCCCCTCGTTGCTGTTAGGGTTGTGAAGTTATTAATTACTACGGTTTGACATCTGTTGAGGGCAGAGACAAACAAACTTGTCGGAGTCAGTTTGGTAAACTGTGTGAAACACTGACCGATGAATAAAATAGATGGTTTAGACCTTTTATCTAGTGGACTAAATGGTTGGAAGGACGTGAGTGGCTGGAGTGTACAGCTGACTTGGTGGGGGTTTCTTCTTGTCTATTAGCATTTCTTGGTGCTTTTCTGTTGCAACATGTCAGTCAAGTGGGATGGTGTCAATCAGCAGAAATGTCTATGGCATCACCCTCATCCATATGCACTTGTGAGCGTCTCTGTGCAGATGCCAGAAGAGTAAGAAGTTTCAACAAAATGGTAACTGGTTCGTCGAAACATTAACACAATAGTTAAAAACTCCACAGACTTACTTAGCGGTTAACAAAAAAAAAAGGTTTATTACTGGCTAAAAATGTGTGTTGGATGGCGTATTGTTGTGTTCCACCTGTAGATATTTGGATGGGCGTTAATGTAGCTTTTGCGGTTGTTCTGCAGATTTTATAAAATAACACTGTTCCTTATAATTAGATTAGTTCCATTGGTTTATCCTTTCATACTTCATAAGCACAGACAAGATGTGTTTGTGTCCTCTGGGCACTGATACTTAAAGCTGATAGAATTTGAAAATACACCTCCTCCTGCAGCTCTTTTGTACCTTTCCTAAGCCTTACTTCATTGTAGAGTTGCGCCCGGCACATTGGCGTAGGCCCTACTTGCCCTGCTCCCTCTCTCTGTTTATCATAACACAAATGAGCTCAGAATAAGTTGCCTAGCCACCCACAGTCCCTCTGCCTTGTGTCTTGCTTCTGTGGCTGGAGGAGAGCGGGGAGCAGCTCCAGAGCTTCAGCTGGTGGCTTTAGTGGCCCGAGTTCAGCCATCTAATACCCCCAAACGCAGCGTGTCACTCAGTATGTTTACATGCACGCAGTAGTCGAGCTAAGCTCATAGCTCTGCTAATCAGTCAAGTTGGACTTCTGATCTTGTCTCAGTATACATGCAGAAGAGAAAATTGAATTTCTGACCAAGCACGTCTGACTCCGCCTCGATAGGCGGCACTGTGGGGTTTTTTTTCAATAAATCCACGTTTCACGTTTTCCCTTCCAAATGTTTAGCTCCTTTAGCTGTCGGAGCATAAATGTAGTTTCCTTGTCCTTCCAGAAGTGCGTCTTCTACTTGTCGGTCGCCATGGTGTTTGTTTGTTTGTTTGTTTGTTTGTTTTTCCGGGACTTACTGCACTGCTGCTATGTCATCTCCTTCTTCCAGGTGAAAGCCCACGAAAGAAAAAGTGGTGCATGCGCAGAACACCAAGTCCAACTCCGGTCGGACTAAGTGTATACATGCAGCAATAGTTCGATTTTAAATCGAATTATCTAGGTGTGCTAGTTGAGCTATGGATAGTCCAGTTTCAGTCGGACTAAGCCAATAATTCGATTTTCTCGTGCTGCATGTAAACGCACTGACTGTGGGCTGGTGGCCAACAGCAGTGCTGGATCTAACAGAAAGAAAGGAATGCCCTCTCTGTGAAATGATCTGTGATTGGCCAAACTCTCCTGTAACAGGCAAGAATTTCTAAAGCCTGAAAACAGAGCCAAGAGGAGGTGCAGAAGTCTAGTTTTGTCTTATTCCACTTAAATTAAACTTTGAGTTTAGTATGTCATTTTTTGCCCAGTGACACCAAAATAAAACTGCCAACACCAGCTTTTATATATATGAGAACCTGGTGAGCTCCATAGACCATATATCTAGACTCTAACTAAATGCTTAGTCATATCAGCTGAGATATTTTTAAGAGGAAGAGACAGAGCAAAGAATAAATCTTATTACATCTCCCCAGAGAGCAAAACTTGTCTGAAGGAATCAATATTATTATGACGGGCCCCATAAGGCTTTTATAACCCAGCCTCGACTCCATGTCACACAGCTCCACAAGTGTAACGGAGCTAAGAAATGAAAACTAGAAATTTAAATCGTCCTCCAAGGTTGATTTGTTTCTACATTAATCTAGACATCAAGGTGGCAATTTCAACAGAAACTTGATTTGAGGGCTCACACGTAGATGGTACAAAGGCAGCAAACTGATGGAGCAAGTCGGATCTTAATCCTTTGCTAACCTGGAGAAAGTTCTTCATGTGTTTTTCACATCCTGTTAAGGGCGCATTCACACCAGGATAGTCCAGGGGACTCGGTTCGATTGGGCAGGGAATGCCAAAAAATTTCACACCTTCATTTGGTTCGGTTCACTTTCACACTGCACTTTTTAAAGCAGACCAAACCCCCTGGACAACATCACGCAGTTACAACAGCTGCTGGTTGGGGGGCGGTATTGCCCCAAACGACCACATTTTCCAACTTTTTTTTAGCTCTGCTTCTCCCGGTTCGCGCTGTTGGCTTTGGTTTTTTATCTACCCAAAATGCACTGCGCTCTACGCCACTTCTTCTCTTTGGTTCACTGGATAGTCCGTTTGCATTTCCCACTGTAAGCGAACCATACCCGGGTTCACTTGCAAGTGAACCAAGACCCCCAGTTTTCAAGCAGATCAGGGTTCGCTTGTTTGGTCCGCAACAGAGTTCAAATGAGCGTTCACACCACTCCAAAAAAAAGAATTAGCCGTGGAAGCGGAGCAGAGTTTGTTTAAAGCAGACCAAATAGTGCCAGTGTGAATGCGCCCTAAGACTACAGTGATTTATTTCTTCTTCCGGAAGCAGCTGTCAAAGAGAGAGTGTGACTATTACACCTCCACAGAGATGTAAAAACAAAAAAACAAAAAAAAAATTAAAAATGTACTCAGGAATATGAAGTCCTCTCAGCTCACCGGGAACAGGAGCAGTGTGGTTTGAGGAGGGTTCCTGAGGCTTCGGAGGAGGCAGGGGGCCGTTTCTCTCCTCCTGCAATGGGCTGCCCTGCAGAACACCACCACATGTAACTAATTTAACCTTTACTCATAAAGCACCTCTAAAAAATGGAAAAAAAGTTGGATAATAGAATAATATCCTAGTTCAAATGGCTTCCACTGAAATTTAAATAAATTATGGTGCTTTTAGAAAATCAAAGGTAGATGTTGGTGTTAAAACTGAGGCAGATGGCTACAGAGCAGTTAAGTCAGAACAATAACAATAATGAGGGCCAGCAGTAAAAAACCTTTCAGGACACCCGAAAGGGAAAAAAAAAAACACTGATGGCTTGAAAACTGTAGCAAATCAGAGCCCCACCTTCTCTCCGTCCTCTTCTTCCTCCTCATCTACGAAGGCGAAGGACTCCCAGCTGTGTTTCTGAGATTGGTTCTGCTCCTGTAGACTCTGACCCTGAGTCCAAACCAAAGGTAAACACATCAATGCAAACTGCTGCTGTCACTAGAGCTGGTTAATTAATCGATTAGTAACTAATCTGCAACCATTCTGATAACTGAATAAATATTTCAGTCATTTTTCGAGCAAAAATATCAAATATTTATGCTTCAAGCTTCTCAAATGTGACTTTTCTGCTTTTCTTTGTCATTAATGCTGGAAAATGAGTCTCTGGGCTTTGAACTGTTGGTTGGACAAAAGAAACAAACTGAAGTTGTCAATTTGGGTTCTGTGAAGTTGTGACAAGCATATTTCACAATTTTTTGACATTTTACAAAGGAGGCGCGAGTGAATTACATGTAAATGGACGCGCTGCAAACGAGGAGAAATACACAAATGAAGTGGTACGAATGAAGTGAGCAGCCCAATTTCACGTCATAAACTTAATCGTGAGAGTTGAAAAATCATAACTTCAGGATTGAGATCTTCGGGGACATATGACACCGCGGACGTACTAGCAGAAATTCATTTATCGATTCAGCAATTTCACGTGCATAAAACTAAAGTTTTTTGTGTGTATGAAGTGAGTCAACACAAAATATTTGAGCTGTTAAACTTGTGCAAGTAACGTGACGCAAAACTTTGCATCTTGTGTGGTGTGAACACAACATAACAGAATTGAATTCAGTGTGAATTCAAAACTATAATAATGTGCTTGATACCTGTGTTGTATTTCATGCTGTACTACCTCACTTATTTTGCAAACCATTAAAGGGATAGTTTGCATATTTTAAAGTGGGGTTGTGTGAGGTACTTATTCATAGTCAGTGTACTACATACAGTAGATGTCGGCTGGCAGGCTCCCAGTGTAGAGAAGCAGCAGGAGTGCCGATGCAAAAGCTAAGCAGCGTACTGCTGAGGATGGGGGCAGCAGCAAACTTTATTTTAGCCACCCAATCAATTTAAGTAGGAACTGTATTTTGAATACTTTCAAGACTGAACCTTGCTGTCAGTCAGCCCTTTCCTTTGGCGCTACATTTTTTAAACAGTAAAACTTCTGTAAAACTTCCATATTCCCCTGCGTTACTACTTTACGCTGCAGATCAGCTGTTTGATTCAGACTTAGGGGTTTATGGAAGAGACAACAAATACAAGAAAGTAAATGAATTATCAACTATTGCAGCGACAACAAAGCAAAATGTCCACTTAATGTGATATTGATTTGTGACATTTTGCTGCTGCCCTCGTCCACAGCAGTGTATTGCTAAGCTTCTGTTTATGGTACTCCTGCCTCCTCAACTGGGGCGAGCCAACTGTCATCCACTGCTGATCATACACTGATTATGGTGGATTAAGTTTTAAAAAATTCTGAATTATCCCTTTAAATCATTTTACTGAGCTTAATGGGGTTTATTTTTCTTCAGCTTCTTCATCGAAACGCAGTATGAGGCTATTTGACTTTCCACTAAAAAGCCAGACTGCAGCAGCTTTGTCTATGTAAATGTTTACATTCCTACTTTAAGCTCTATCTGTCCTCTTCATGTTGTAAAGGTATTTTAGCTTGCAGAAAATATTTACTTGCACTAAATTATGTCAGCATGTGGTCAATAGTTTGGTGTCTGACTGTCCTCACCTGCATCAGGAGCCTTCTCTCTGGTGACAACCACCAGTCACAGAGAGCCAAAAGCTCCAACCTGTCAATGCTGCCCAACAGGATCATAGAATCTGGAAGCAGGAGAGAGAAATACTATTGTTACACACAGTCTTCAACAGTGGCTATAAAAATATTATTTCTGATTTTATTTTATTCCATTTTGTTTCATGGCAACTGTTACAATTGCGCCAATTACAATGAGCTCTTTCACCTTTTGAGTCGACCAGTGGGATTGAACTGATGGAGGTGGAGTCCAGCATGAGTTTGACTTCTCTGTATGTGGACTTGGATGATATGAACTTCACCTTCCTCACCATAATGTCTTCTACAAAGATGTTGTACTGGCTGTAGGACAGACACACAGATTCAGTGGTGGACTGAAACAACTGGTAATGACATGGGTTTAACACATTAAAGGGACAGTTCGCCCCAAAATCAAATACACATGTTTTTCCTCTTAACTGTAGTGCTATTTATCAGTCTAGATTGTTTTGGTGTGAGTTGCCAAGTGTTTGAGATATCAGCCGTAGAGATGTCTGCCTTCTCTCCAATATAATGGAACTAGATGGCACTCAGCTTGTGGAACTCAAAGCGCCAAAAAAATACATCTGAAAAACTCAACAGCAATGTCTCTTTCTAGAAATCATCACCTGGATACTCAAGATAATCCACAGACCTTGCTGTGAGCAGTTTCATGTAGGAACTTTTTTCTTTTTACCAAACTACACCCATCAACCCATCAACCGTAACACTCATTTTAGTTTATCAGTTTCTTAGGCTGATTGTTCACAACTGGCAACAATCAGTCCAGATGTTATAACAGTTTGCTTGTTGCATTCATGCAGGAGATTAGATGGTTGATGTGATGATGCAAGAGCAACATAAAAAAGAACACCTCTTAAAAATTCAAATAGCGTCGATCATTTCCTTTTTGCCGTCTAATATCAGCACAAACCTTATGTGTCCGAAGCCGAGCTCCGGCAGGTACGGTAGCTTCTTGACCTGGATGATGGAGTCATACAGGGAGGGCTGCAGGCCCTGGGCCACCATGTTGGCCAGGATTACTGCCACCATCATGGGCAGGATGTGGGAGATCTGGCCTGTCAGTTCAAAGCAGATAACTGCCGTGGACACCGTGTGAGTCACAGCCCCAGTCAAAGCTGCCGCTCCTGTCAGAGACATGGGATGGGGTGATGAGGGGAGGGGTAAAAGGTGGATAGAGCAGGGGAGGGGAGGATGGAGGTTAAAGAAGACAGAGGGTGAGGAAGAGAAAGACGGAAGTAAGACAAAATGTGAGGATGGAAAAAGTTGAAAGGCAGGACAGAGGGAATAAAGAACATGTTAGCGTGTAATAGGCAAAGACACAAAGACGCAGAATGCTGGGGACAGAGAGGTGCAGGTATTTTAAGCAGGGAGAAAAGATAAAGGATGGATGGATGAAAAAGGTAAGAAGAGAAGAGGAAGATTGTAGGATAGTGGGCAGGTGAAACAAGGGAGAAACTGAAGAGGAGGAATCACATCAAAAAGAAATTCAAATTAAAAATAGAGGTGAAAAGAGGAATAGAATGGGTGTAGGGAATGAGGAGAAAAGAAAAGACTGCTGAGTGAAAAAGGAAACAGCAGTGAGAGGAGGCAATAAAAGCTTGCAGAAGCAAAAATAGATTAATAAGAAGGTATGTGAGGAAGCAAACAAAGGTCAGAAGAAAATATCTAAGAGAGAGAAGGATAACCTAGAGAGGGATAAAAGGGAGGAAACAAAGGGCAGAGTAGGAAGGGAAGGAGCTACACAAGGAAATGAGGAGGGATCAAGGGAGAGAGAGGAGGGATGGGCTTTGTAGGGCAACAGGAGAGGCATTGAAGGAAGGCCACGTTTCTGGGTCGGTGGCTGAGGTGAGGACAGCGGAGAGAACCCACATTGACATTTCACTGTCAGAGCAAAGTGGCCACATACTCTGATGGAAAGGAGGAAGAGGAGGGAGAGGATGACAAAGAAGGGGAGGGAGATGAGGAAGATTAGGTGGGGAGGACAACCTGACAACGAGTGACAACTAGAGCACCAGGGAGGCTGACAGGAGAGGAGGAGGAGAAGTTGGAGGAGAAAGAGGATGAGAGAAGTGACAGGAGAGAAGGAAGAGGACATCTTGACCACTGCTGATGAGCTGAGGTTGACAGTTAGGGAGGAGGAAGAGGACGACACAGAGGAGGAAGAGGGGAGGTGGTCAGCTAGTCAGTAACACTTTAGTGATATGGACTGATGCAGTACTGATAAATGATTATTTGAACTTGAGAGGGTGTGCCTGGTTCACACTACACGACATTTCTGTCTGTTCCGACGGTCACTTTCTCAGATTATGCAATTGTGGAGTCATAAAATTGAAAAAATTATTAAAAAAATTAAAAAAAAATTTTTTTTACCTCTTATAGAAAAATACCAAATAGTACGGAGCCCCTAAAGTCCCCCAAAAAGAAAAAAAAACCTATCTAGATACCAACTCGAGCGCACGAGATAGTATCTTGTGTGCACGAGATAAGATAAATCGAGCGCACGAGATACTAAAACGTGCGCTCGACATACAATTATTTCCCACGCTGAAAGCTCAGACAGGTCACTGTCTGAGTCAGTACCATGGCTGTGTACTATTTATAGACGAGGTTACGTTACAGCGCAGCCAGGCAGCATTGGCTCTCTGCCAAGTTTTCCAGCGCATCCACTTGAATATCAAACTGTATTTTGTGAATACAAACAATATGCTGATGTTGTAAATAGTACAGGCTATAAACAGTAAGCAACATCTAAAATGATCCTCACTAATAACGAATAATGAATTATAATGTAGCCTAATAAATCTATACAGTGCGACCACTAGATGACTGCCGGCTGCTGTCCAGTCCAGTACACAAGACACACTGGTCTCTGTGAGCTCGTACATCATCTCCAGGTAGAACAATTACTGTAAAACACTTGTGGATATTTTAGTCTTATGTCCATGGACGTCGGAACTATTTTCTGAGGGGGGGGATTTTTATTGGGAGGGGCGGGGGAAGCACGCACACTTATCAATGATTAAGGATTTGATTTGAAGTTATTTTATAATAACATGCAGTTATAAGAGAACTAGAATGTTTTGTTAAGAAAATTAAACTTTGATAAATAAATCAAGCCATTTAAGGAACAATATAACCCTTCCTTCCCTAGAGAGAGAAATGTACCTGTGACTGTCCTTCCTGCCTGTAATTTGAATTTTGGCTTGAATAGAGTTGTGTATATGTGCTATATAGGGCTGGGCAATATATCGACTATTTCTGATATCGATATGTTCAAACAAGATATGAATTTAGACAACACCGTTTATATCGATATAGGGTCAAGTTGTGCTACATACACATCTGCATAGCTCCGTCCCACTCACTCACTCACTCACTCACTCACTTACTCACTCACTCACTCACTCACTCACTCACGGGTTCTCCAGCAACACTAAGAGAGACGCAGAGCTGCTCCTATGTTTAATCTGTCTGTTAATTAGTCTACAGTGTGACACTTCAGTCTCTATGTTGCATGTGTTGTGCTAAATGAGTCTATTTTTAGGGGCATTTGCGAGTGCAATACTCGCACTGTTGAGACCTGTTAGGTCTACGGTAATTGCTTGTTCTCAATATCTGCCTCTGCATTATAGTCTCCCTGTCAACTTGTCATAATTTAAGGTTGGAGGACAAAAGTTGAGCATATGATGACAAAATGTGATAACACTATGGAGAAGGTTAAGAGGTGGAAAGGTAGACTAACCAATGACTGCGTACCCTCCAGGGATGATACGGTAAAGGATGCCATCAAACACGATCCCATGAGGAAACAGGGTGGCCATGACCTCCCCTACCAGCCGGCCGAATGCAGCTCCTATGAGAGGAAAAAAATAACATCACCTTTAAAAGTAAGTACACTTTCAACATCATAAACATTACATTCTATGTAACATTTTAATGTGATTATTAAATAAATAATCACATTAGTTATGAGACATCTGAATGAACCCCATAGACAAACAAAAATGTCATCAATAAGATTTTCAGCCTCTGTTGGTCTCTAAACTGAATTTTTCGATGTGTGTCAGAAGAGCAAACACAATTCAATTCATCAGTGTTTCTATTGATACCAGATGGTGTTGAGTCTGATTAAAGAAATCACTTCCAACATGATTATGTCCAAAACACCACTTCAGTCAGAGAGAAACACTCGTAACAGCAACTATCGTGAGTTTCATTTTCATGAGGCCCTTGTAATGGTCTCATTTAAATGTTTGGAAAATGTTGATGTTTTGTGCTGCGTGAGAGTGCAAAAGGACACATTTTAAAATCACAGAGAAACACACGCACACATACACACACACTCAACATGACCCTCCGTATCTAGAGCTGAGTTTATTCATTCGAAGTTGTTTGTGGCTGGTAATGATGAATATTTTAAAGTGAAACACTGGTAAAGGTCACGCTCCAAAGCTTTTCACACTACAGAAACAACAGATGAACTGCAAACTACTGCAAATAAACACTGATTCCTAAAATGTTGATCTGAATAATAAGAAACTTATATCCAATACGAAAGGTAATGAAACAAGAACTCTGGGAACATAAAATCAGTCTGTTCAGATATCACTAATTGGCAGCAAAATGAATCACACAACTCTACAGTATATCACTTCATTATTTTATCCTATTAGACATTTGTGTGAAATTCTGTCATAGCGTACAAAATCTTGAGTTATGGCCAAAAAACAAGTTTTGTGAGGTCACAGTGACCTTGACCTTTGACCTTCAATCAAGGAAATTTTCATCAGTTCATTCTTGGGCCGAAATTTGAGGAAATTCCCTCCAGGCCCCTGGTATCTTGAGATATCACGTTCATGAGAATGAGATGGACGCAAGGTCACAGTGACCTTGATCTTGGACCACCAAATCCTGATCAGTTCACCTAATGATACACTTTGTTCAATCAGTTTAAATGGATGTTTGTTCTAAATTTGAGGAGATTCCCTCAAGGCCTTCTTAAAGTATTGTGTTCATGAGAATTAGACAGACACAAGGTTACAGTGACCTTTGACCACCAAAGTCTGATCAGTCTACCCTTGACTCAAAGTAGGGGTTTGTGCCACATTGAAAGAAATTCCCTCAAGGCATTTTTGAGACATTGCATACACAAGAATGACACAGATGCATGATCACAGTGACCTTGACCTTTTACCACCAAAATGTAATCAAATCACCGTTGAGTCCAAGTGGTAATTTGTGCTGATTTTGAAAAAAAAAAATCCCTCAAGGTGTTCTTGTGTTCACATGGGAGAGACAGACAAGGTCACAGTGAGCTTGACCTCTGACTACCAAAATCTAATCCAGTTCATCATTCAGTCCAGAATTTGAAGAAAGTCCTTGAAGGCGTTCTTGAGATGATGGGACAATGTACGGCAGCTGATCACAGAACTATTACTGCAGTGGTGGAAAATAGCCAAAACACTGCTGATAAGAAAAAAATCTAGCAAATAAAAGTTTTTTTTTGTTTGTTTTGTTTTCATTTTAGTCAACCTCATGCAACCACAGCCAGAGTACACAAAGGCTGCTGTTTTATTTTTCCTCACCCAGTATGAAAACAGGCATGAAGGCCCCAGATGGAATGGGCATGGTGGTGGCCACTGCGGACATCCAGAACTGAAAAAAAGAAACATGAAATACTATTCAGACAACACTGATTGAAACGGATGAAAAAAAAAAAATGATTTTCAGCCTTGTGGTTGTATGCTTCCCCATACCAGTTTACATTCATGTCTGTGAAAACATATATTTTTCTCACACATCTTCCCCCCAGCAGCAAAGAAGCTCAATACAGTCGGCACAGTTTCAAGGTGGACACCTAAGATTAGTGTCAACAATTCAGTAACTGACAAAATGACTCCCATTCCGTTCATGAGATATAATGTAATGGCCAGAAAAGTGTTTTTGCAGAACATTATGATGTCATAGTGAAGTTGACCTTTGACATTTTGGATATAAAATGTCATCACTTTTTTTTTTCAAGTTTGTGATCATTGAGTCTAAATGGATGTTTGTTCTAAATTCGAGGAGATTCCCTCAAGGTCTTCCTAAAATATTGTGTTTATGACAATGAGACAGACACAAGGTTACAGTGACCTTTGACCACCAAAGTCTGATCATTTTACTCTTGACTCAAAGTGTGGGTTTGTGCCACATTGGAAGAAATTCCCTCAAGGTGTTTTTTAGATATTGCATTTACAAGAATGACACAGATGCAAGATCACAGTGACCTTGACCTTTGACCACCAAAATGCAATCAGTTCACCATTGAGTTCAAGTGCACATTTGTGTCGATTTTGAAAAAAATAATCCCTCAAGGTGTTCTTGAGATATCGTGTTCACAAGGGTGAGACAGACGAGGTCACAGTAACCTTGACCTTTGACCTATGACAACCAAAATCTGTTCGAGTTTCATCATTCAGTCCAAAATTTGAAGAAACTCCCTGGAGGCGTTCTTGAGATAATGGGACAGTGAATGGAAAGCATAATACCTCCAGCTTCGGCTATCACTGGTGTGGAGGCATTAAGAGTGCTCAAGCTTGACGGAAGGGCAGCCTCTTGTGTGATGTAACCAGACCTACCTCCACAATGCTCTGTTAGCGATGGAGAAAGGTCTGGAAGCATACATTATCATTGTGCTACTGAGGAAAAATGGATTGTTATTTCTTCAACCAATCACAATCGTCTTGGGCAGGGCTATGAACAGGATGCAGCGATGATGCTTTTGCAAGAAAGTGTTGGAGGGGTACTTGTTTTGGTGGAACATTTACACATGGGGGGGGCGAGCACTGGCATAAACAGGAGAAAATAACACAAAAAACAGTCATATATCGACTGTGTGATTAAATTTTTAGTGAGAAAAAAGATAAAGATAATAGATAAAACATAATTTGATCACTGTTGCCCCAGGGGTGAAGCACGACTCTACTTTAGCTCTAAAGGAGCTAACTGGACCCGTTAAAACCCCAGACCACTGGCTCTTGCAGAACAATATTACAGCAATATCACAGATGCTTGTGTGAAGTGGAACAGATTGAAACTGCCAACCAATTGCAGGTTTATAGCCACAGTGTTATAGTGTTTGACTCAAGTCATTGTTTGATTCACATATCAGTACTCTGTTTTTTGATAGCTGGTTACAGCAGGCAATTTGTCAAATTTATGTGACCAACCTACGCATTCTGGACATGTTACTGTGGCTAAAGTTTGTGTCTGAACTTTACATTTCATCAGTGTCACCATGATGTCAGGGAGAAAGCAAGTCTCAATCCTGTCCTCTCTTTGGGGTCAGCGGCTTTTCTCCTGTTCTTTGTTTCCCTTTTCAATAATATCTTTGTTCCTGCAGATACCCACCTAAAGTAAGTCTGTTTGCTTGTGTTGCATCTCAAAGGGAATGACGTAAAGTCCTTGCGCCAAAGAGCTCTCGTCTTTGTGTTTGCATTTGAGTGGGAGAAAAAAAATCCTCCTATTTGGTCATGGCTTGACCAGTTACTGAAGTGGAAAATCATGAAAATGTGTGTGTATGTAGTGGGGGAGGGGACCCAGTCACCCTTGGGTGTCCTTGAGCAAGGCACTTAATCAACAGCTGCTCCAGTGAAGCTGCAGACTATGGTCTGTGGCTGGACTGGGCAGATCAATGTGTGGCTGTGTGACTGAGGACTGAGTGGGTGGAAAAAATAACAAAAATAACAAATGCGCAAACTCCTCTGCAAGTTATATACGAACTAAACTGACCCTTCAAATGTCACTTCCACTGTTTGTCTCCAAACAATTTCCGTGTTCATCAGAATGTAACTTCAAAATAGCTCACCTAATGATACACTTTGTTCTTAGCTGCAGAGAGCTCATCAGCGATAATGATTACTTTTACTCAAGCTCCAGATTCCTGGTTTGTGTGTGTGTGTTTGAGAGAGAGAGAGAGAGAGAGAGAGAGAAAGTATGTGTGTGTGTTTCACCAGCATCCCTTCCCCGGCACCACGCACAGGGCTTTCTTATTTTGATTTGAAGGGATTGGCGAGTAAAAACTACATCCCCGTTTTAACAGTCCAGATTACTATTCTACACATCGTTTGTCATCATCGTTTGAGAATTTAATTACTGTGGTACAAGATAAAAACTCATTAGCACGTCTCTCACAGGGTGGCTGCTATCCTGATGGCAGAGAGGACTGCGCTCACAGTCCTCTTCTCTCTTTTAATCCCGACAGTCAAACACAATCATGCTGAAACACACAGCGCTTAAAAAACAGGCGCGCGCGCACACACACACACGTACACACACACACACACACATACACAGGCATTCAGCACACACTTTCATCAGTGTCACGGAGATAGATGGGAGCAGGAACACTGAGACACAGTTAGATTCACTGTTTGAGAGAGAACATTGTGGAGAAAGAGTGAAAGTAACGAGAGGAAATATGGCTGCTTGTTTATGTGTGATAAAGAGAGGCAGAGATGGAAGTAAAAACAGTCAAAGTCTGACATGAACTCCACAACTGGCAAATAAAATTGGAATAAAACTGACTTAAAACTGAGCGTAAGACTTATCTTACTAAAAAACGGGGCAACCCTATGAAAGAAGACCTATCTCATAAACAAGTTGCTTGTGGGTTTCATTTGAAAGTAGTATAAATATATAAAAACTACAAATATAATACTGTGCAGTACATCCATACAGAAACAGAGACATAATAAATGGGTCTTGTCAAGAATAAACTTTAACGCTAATCTTTCTGTGTTTCTTTGTTTTTCACATTGGTTCCGTTCGTCCTAACCTGAGGTCAGCCCCACTGAAGACCAACTGGAAAACAAAGCGCTCGACATAACTTTAAGTAATTTCCGTTGGTCATGTCAATGCTCACAAGCTATAGCAAGTAGCTTGCTCATTAACAAACACTGTGTAAATAGGAAACCTATGACCTTCTCCAACTGATCTTGTGCTAAGTTCATTCTTGTTTTTATCTGTTAACTTGGAGGCAAGGGACATTCATCCACAACTGGTAAATACAAAACTTAGTGTTTCACCACTATACCCTTTTAAAAGCTTTAAGGCAAGTTTTGGCCCCGTTTACATGAGGTTTAGTCTGACTAACTGGATATAGGCTAGACCATGGCTATAAGCCTGCCGTTAGGGAGCTGATTTCAGCTGGCATTCTCCTTTCCTTCTGCCATCTGTGTGTTACCGCCAGTCTTGGAAATTAACACCAGCCACCAGCTAAATGTCAGTAACATATGCAAGTGGCTGGTAATCTGTTTAGTGGCTGGCAGATTTTGGAATCCACCAGCTACAGTGGCAGGTGGACAAAAAAGTTCATTTCCAACCCTGGTTACTGTTTCCAAATCCCCTTCGTGACAAGAACAACAACAACTTCCAAGATAACAACCTGCATGCTGAAAATGGCAAATTTTGGTAGAGATTTGAAACGTACAATAAGGCATGAATGCTTTGTTATTTCAGTGAATTGTTGTAAAAATCTCTAACAAATAAACAACTTGTGAACACAACTCAAAAAAGGACTCTTATGGCTGATGTTAATCTCTTTTGTGACACAGCCAGTTGGAGTTGATTTGACATTGACATTGACGTTACTAATGTAGTGATTGTTCCACTTCATATGAGCTTCTGTGATATCGTTGTACTAATGTTCTGCTAGAGCCACATACAGCTGAGACAGTAAATTGTCTGTGGTTTTAATGGGTCTATTGAGTTCCTCTAGAGCTGAACTATAGCCAGGTGCACCTCTATAGGGCACAGATAATCAAATTAAGTTCGTCTTTTTTATTACTAAAAGTTAAATCATCCAGTCTGCATGTGTCTGTTAATGTTTATGTGGTGTTTTCTGTGGCAGGACTATTTTAAGACATTGCTCGCCTCACCACCTGCAAGTGTTCCACCGAAACATGTCCACCCTTGACACTATTTCACAAAAGCAATGTTGCTGGATCCTGGGCTTAGTGCCACCCAAAACGACTGTGACTGGTTAAAAGAAACAAAAACAAGCCTGAGTATTTTTTACACTATAGCAGATTGGTAATATGGTGATTCCAGAGCTTTCTGTACCATTGACACGGCAACTTGTTGTTTCCACATGTGATCCGCTTGGTTATATGTTTACCACCGCTTCTGATAATCAATGCTCGTGCTTGATTTGCCATGTGCAGGAAAAATAGAAAGCAACGTATGGGCAGGTGGAGCCACTTAAAACAAGTCAAATAAGCAACATGTCAAAATTAGCACCCCTCGGATGCTATCATCCTTGAAAATAAAATATTATATAAACCATATTTGCACACATTTCATACATGCACACAAGTTTGCTTCCTATTGGAGTTTGGATTACTGCACACAGACCATAACACGGTTCAACAAGAACTGGTCGCAGAAGACCTTGTTTGGGTGGATCAGGTTAGGGTTTCATAGCCTGCACCCCAACTTGAAAAAAGCACCCATTTTGCCAAAGTTTTAGCCAAACTGGTAAATTTAAGCTAACCTGCCAATGCCATTATATATTATATTCAGCATACCAATTTCACTAGAAATACAGACAAAGAGAGAGAGTCTAATCATCTGTAGACAAAGGAAGGCAGAGAGAAGCATAAACACACTGGGGAGAGAGGAAGATCCAGAGCGTGTGTCTGAGTATGTATTAGATAGAGGCTGACAGCAGCAGAAGGCGACAGAAAAGCAGAAAAACACACAGTGTGTGTGTGTGTGTGTGTGTGTGAGAGTGTATGTGTGTTGTAAGTGGAGTTTTACCAGCCAGCTGCTCTCAGTTTTGGTTGAATTAAGTTTTCACTACAGGGAGCAGCTGTGCTCAACTGAGAAACACCATGACTAAACCAATGCAGTGTATGATGCTGAGTGACAGGCTTTAATATCCTGTTGATAGGATTATTTATGTGGCATTTCTGCCTAATTTGACTTTAGTCACTGTAGAGAAACAGACTGAGGTTAACTCTAGGAAGGCTAATGAATTGAATTATTCAGGAAATCTAATAAGAGAGAGTGAATCTAGGACAAATTATGGAGTGCCATTTTAAAATCTTAGACACATCCATTCTTAAAGATGCTTTTCTATTGTTCTTTCTATTCTTTCTAGTTTGTCTTTAGTTGGAATCCTAAGAGGGGACAGCTCAATCCAAATTTCTTAGCAGTTTATCTTGGCAGAAAATCATAACATCAACCAATAAAACATGTTGACAGTAGCTATGTTTCCATCCAAAAGTGATTTGAATCATTGGGAAATGCGCATTAAAAGAAATACAAATCCTGCGTGTTTCCATTAAATGTACGGACTTTGGTGAAAACTACGAACTCGTGCGAGTTTTCCGCAGAACCGGAAACAAAACAAGTCTCGCATTCTTCTTCTTCTACCTTTTCTGGCGGTTGGCTACCACCTTGTAAATGCATTACCGCCTTCCCGACTCGGAGTGTGGATATCACCATGGAGAGAGGTGTGCTACGTCAGACTTAATTCAAACATAACTGTTTCCATCCCCCGTTTTGTGAATCAACATTTTTTCGAATCAACCAAAACCCGGCTAAAGCGAGCATTTAGTTTGTGCGAATCAGGGGATTTTAATTCGAATTTTGCCGTTTCCATCATAATTTTCCAATGAGATACTTCTAGATGCGCATCTAAACAGGCTGATGGAAACATGGCTAATGATGTTGCTAGGAACACAACATAATCCTGAAAGCATGCAGTCAACTCACTATTGACGCAACCAGGGAAAACACCCTATTACTTTCCCTGATAGTAGGGGTGGGGGAAAAAAAATCCATACAGCATATTATTGTGATATTTTGCTTGGCGATACTGTATCCATACATGTACACCAAGTATCAATCTTTTATTATACACATTCATAATTTTTGCAAATGCACATTTTTAGTACTAGAATAATCAGATCAATTGATTTTTTCAGTCCACTAGATGGTGCTGATGTTTTTTTCCTGGTGAGGTCAGCAGAGATCTCAGCAGCATTTGGTAGAAAGTTCAGCACAAATGTGCCGTCGGCATTTAAATCAAACATCAGGATTTATGTGGGATTTCTTTTTACAGGACTTGGATATGACACATGATTTGCAAGCAGTGTCATATGAGAATTAAATACTCCAGGAATACTGCGAACATGAGGGCTCACCTCACACGCCACCATCCAGAGATAGGGTTAGCTGCTGATGACCAAGCTAACGCTAAACCCGCTCTGCAGAAAAATCAAACAAACCCATTTGGTTGACTTAGCTTGATAAACTACCATCCAATTCTGAGAGACATAGAAAATAACACAGTCCTTCACCTACTTCATGTGCAAAGATCTGCGTCCATATAGCATTGTTGAAAACAAAGGCTTTTGTTACATGCCAAAAACACTGGAACCCAGGTATGTGACTCGGTCCGACAGCCGTACCCAAGCTCTATAGACAAGTGAAGCATAAAGTAGGAAGTACAGCAGGAAGGGTGGCGTTAACTTGTGACGCCTGAACTTCAAGGCCAGTGGATTTATATGTGACTGTAACGACACCTAATAACTGTGTTTTGAAAAGTGCCATACAAAAAGTTTATTTGCTATTCATTTATTTATAACGGCACATTATCTTACAGAGGACTGGTGACCGCTGTCTCACGTTCTCCAAACTAGAGCAGTACACCAACGTCACACTGGAGCAAACACTGCAGACCTCCTGCAAAATGCCGCACGAGAATGTAACAGACAACGGTTCTAACATGGGCGCTGCCATTCAGTTAGCAGGTTACTGCATGTAAAGTAATTCACTCACGTGCTTAATCTGGCCTCGCAGAGGGTGTTAAATCTGCCAACTGTTCAGTTTGCCAGGTGTATGCAGCATTTCTGACAGGTTTTATGACGGTGTTGGTCAGTCTGTCTGCTTTGCATTGCACTTTGCTGCTAAAAAATGATTAAAGTCAGATGAACAGACTGAAAACTTTATCTTTTGTAGTAAAACCGATGTTCACAATGTTTTCCTTTGGGAAAATAATTTGCATCTAGGGGGAAAAAATGCATTATTACCACCCCTACCTGATAATGCTACATTGTGAACAACCAAGCCATGTTGAGATCATAGCAAAAGTGGCGTTACGTGACTTAACTAGTTTTGTGAAAGGAGTGTTTTGGATGTTATCATCATACTGTCCATGACGTGTCACTGTTTTTGTTCCGGTGCTCTACACAGATCTGACACCTGCCTGCCTCCTCACCAGCAGTCATCCTTAGCTCTCTCAAGTTCTATGCACCAAGGCGGTGGTGTCAACAGCACGTCACAGAAGTCCCTGAAGACCACCGGTGGAAAATAGCCTTAGTTTTAGGTTTATAAAATATCCCTGAATTCACAAATATGTAGGATATTACTACAGACATTCCTGTGATCTTACCTCACAATGTCTGCTATGAAACCAGATGCTGTATTCACTTATGCTGATGATGACCCGATGATGCTTTAATGTCCAGGGGACGCTCCGTGGTGAAAAAACATTTTTACACTTGGCTGCCAATTTCCACGTTATCTCAATCAAATCATTTAGTTTACTTGATAGTGGACTGATGATTTTGGTGCTCTCAATACTGAACCCAAGACCCGAATAGTTTTACCATATTTTTAAGTCACCACACAGAGGTTTGCGGCAACAATTAAAAAAGTTGAAATAATTTATAACGCTGGGTATCGGGATCACACTGACTCATTATTCTCACAGTCAAAGTTATTAAAATGTTCTGATCTTGTGGATTTTCAAACCGCACAAATAATGTTTAAAGTAAGAAAGAAGTGACCGAGAGTGGGGTTGTAGTTCAAGGGGATCACTTAATTTCAAAACTCATAGTGTGGGTACAACCAGAAAAAGTTTTTATATTTACATTTAGGCCTATATGTTGTAAGACAAAGAGAACTGGTAATACATTTAGACTGGTTTAAATCATGGAGAATTGGTAATTTATATTACATGCTTCTACAGGTTTGTAAAATTGATATCTGGTAATCTGGTAACTGTATATTTAGAAACGTCCAAGGTATAGGTTTATCTATATAAGTCTGTTTCATTATCAGTCAGTGACTCGTGGAGAAGGGCTGGGATTTAAGGGAACTGCCCATTGGTCCGACAGCCCATTGGTCCGACAGCCCATTGTTCCGACCATATTAAACCCATTGTTCCGAAGTCCGTTCCAAAATCATCATGATGCCCTGTGGTTAAGGTCTGGTTAGGTTTAGGCACAAAAACCACTTGGTTAGGGTCAGGAAAAGATCATGGTGTAGGTTAAAATGAAAAAGAAAGTGACCAACACATAAGCCGTGAGCCTGCTCTGCCTCAAGCCTTTCCCAGCTGACCCAGAGCCGGTTGCGGCGCACCATCAAGGCAGAAATACGCCCGCCGGGAGCCGTTCAGCACCGCGGACAGTCGGACTAATGGGATGTCGGACCAATGGGCTGTCGGACCAGTGACATGGACCCGGATTTAATACGTTTATACTTCCTCCCACTCCTTCAAATCAAAGTAACTGCACTGACAATTGCTTTTACATTCTGCCTTTCACTGTGTTTAAATATAACTTTCTCTCTGTCTGTCTGCTTGTTAGTATGTTCATGTCTTTTTTACATTTGAAATAAATATCAAATCAAACCAAAATGTGACATTTTTATGATGTTTTATACACAGACTGTATAAAGATACAGTCCATGGTTCTGTTAATAAAGTTTCAGATTCAATTTTCATGTATATTTTTAACATACATTAAAATATCCATAATTAGAGCCAAACAACATCAAACACCAGTTTAACACTACAATTTGTCAACAAAAAAACCCATTGTATTGGGGACCCACATGATTGCCCACCCGTGGATCACGGGAACTAACTACATTGAAAACCTGTCAACATCACTGTGTTGGTGGGATATCGAAAAAGGCTGCCAGGCAAAGACTGGTGTGAACTGAACTTTGTGTAATGTGGCTTCCATGTCGACTGAAAAGTTTTGTATTTACTGACAAAGTAATCTGCTTTCCCACTTCATCATTGTTCTCTGCTTGAGCTCTTGAAAAGCTGCAGATTCTCATCAAACAGGCGGCAGCAACAGCTTGGTGCTGTTTTCTGCAGCAGCCAACAGTGTAGGCGGGTCAGGACTCAAAGTATTTAGACACCAGACTTTGTCTGTCTGTGTTTTTCATATCTGAAACACTTGAAGTCAGCGGCTCTGGTCACAGATGGAGAAAAATACTGGGGGTGGACAGATTGACAAGAATGCAAAAACAGAGTGAATGTCAGAAGGCTAAACACGAGGAGGGCAACCCTTTGCCCTCTAAACAGCTTTGGTGTCTTGATTTTACAATTCAAGTCAAACTGTACGCTTTGGCTTGGTGGTTACACTGTTGTTTCCCACTTGGTCAGTATTTTGACTCAGGTAAAATTATTCTCAGCTCAATTCCGATCCTGTCTGACAGGCATCAAGTTCCTTTCAGATGAAGTCCTCTACTCTGACATTGTCTGGATGTTACAGAAACCACCCATTCATTCGAGGACGTAAAGGAGCACTGTGTAGGATTCATAGAATTTAGTGGCAACCAGCTGAAACTTCTCCTGGTTAGAATTCCTTTAGTGTTCACTGTTTAAAACCAGCTACAAAACAGTGTTAAGGCCCATTTATGCTCCCTTTACGTACAAAAATGTATACGTCCGTTTCAAATGATGTTACCGTCACTGCCCACATACTTCCATGCGTCCTTTACGTTGGCATGGATGTTAACCAATATATCCACCAGGAGGCAGCCCAGAGTCAAAAGTTTATGACAAAAACAAACTCAAAAACAAACATGGCGACTGTGGAGGAGATATTGATAATGTACCTCTTGTACCTCGGGGAGACCCGAGCCTCGGGGGTAGGTGCGGGGCCGGGAGAGCGGGCGGGCTCCGTGGGGAGGGAGACCTGAGCCTCGGGAGTATGTGCGGGGCCAGGAGGGCGGGCTCCGCGGAGAGGGAGGCCTCCGTGTTTGAGATGGGAGCGGGCGGTGGGAGGTCGGACGCTCCCAGCGACGGGAGAGGGAGAAATATAACAACATAAGATAAAATAGGAAAAACCTGTCTCCCTCTTTTATTTTATTTTCAGCGTTTCAGGCGAAAAAGTTCCGCCATTGTTATTTCTTCTTCGTGTCTTACTAGAGCTACGTATTGGGTAGTGACAGCAACACTGCCCCCATGGTTCCCGGTGGTACTGCTCCGTTTGGCCCGTATCCGTAAGCTTTATGGAAACGTGCAGAAATACGGACGAAATGAACGCGGAGCACGGACAGAAGGCTCCGTCCGTATCCAGATCCGTATTTAACGTTGAGCATAAATGGGCCTTTACTCTGACACTGTTCAGCTAGCTGTAGACAGATTGCCAGCCAGCATCTGCTAATGTATGCTCACTAGGGGTATGCTATATCATCTCATTCATGATAATTCAGGTAAAATTTTTAAATCATATGAAAAGTTCATATCGTCTCTCCCTCTCCTTTCTTGCTGTGCGCACACGGGAGTCGTCAAGTGATTTTGTCATAAAGCTTTGGTAATGTAAACCTATGTGCTGCTTGTTGTGCAGTAGTTATTGTAGCATAACTGTTCATTTAACTATATATATAGATCCCACGGTATGATTTGTACTTGAGAGCTGTTTAAATGTGTAATTGGAGGTAGATTTAATTGGTTGACCTATTAATATTATATACAGAATCTAAATTATTCTGAATTTGTGAAGTGTTTACTGAATATTTGAAGGCAAACTGTTAGGTTGACATGTAAAACTATATCACTTATTTGTTGCAATTGTATTTTCTTAAACTACTTATTAAATATATTTATTTACTAATTTGTCATATCGTCAAGAATATGGTTATCACATACACTCCAGACGATGAATAGCCTTTGCACACTTAATAAAAAAAAATAAAAAAGAATTGTTAACAGCTTTTTTAATGGAGTGAGTCCCTAAATATTGCAAATATTTTTTCAACGCAGCGCCTTCTGCGAACAGTTAAATAGCATAGGGTTATCATCGACATGAGTCAATACAGTATTGATCATATTATCACAATGCAGCATTATAGGGGGGAAAAAAAGGTACACATGGTGGATGGCAAAGGACCATTTTCACTGACATGAGTAAGTGCAGCAAACTGTCACAGCAAACATTGCAATGTAAGATAACAGGAATGTCTGTAGTAATATCCTACACATTTGTAAATTTGGGTGTATTTTATGCACCTTGAAATACAAGATCATTGTCTACCGGCAGTCCCCGAGATCTCTGTGCCACTTTGCATTCTTTACGTCTAAGCAGTGGCCGAAAGCCCTGGGACAGCAGCTACCTAAGCCAATCAACGTTTGTGATGTCATCAAAGACAGGCCTGCTGCCAATACCCTGCTGAACAAAACGGCTGTGCAAAGAGGCAAAAATAACAAGATGAGACCCAACCTGAAAGTTTTACTTTAGTTTACACTAGTCTGCTACTACAGACATTAACATTTGATTTTTAGATAAATGACTTAAGTATTTTGCCACCATGGACCTAAGCTCACATTAGCTTGCAAAGATGAGCTAACAGTTAGCCAGCTAGGGTGCTAGCTGCTTAGTATTAACTCCTTGATCATATCAGAATATTCTATTTTTAACTTTAATTCCTGCTCATTTTAGAAAGGCCACTCCAAGGAAAAGTGTTCTTTGTTTGTATTGTCAAAGAGGCAGTGAGTCATACTGTAGATAGGGATGTCCCGATCCAGCTTTTTCACTTCCAATCCGATACCGATATTACAGCCTTGAGTTTTGGCCAATACTGACACCGATACCAATCCAATCCAAGCGCGTATTATACATATTCACTTATTTTGTTGTCAGTCATGTTAGAAAAGGTTTGATCAAGCGATATTACTCTAACAAGAACAACTCAATCAGGTTAGTTAGAATGGTCCACAACAGTTGGTATGAGAAACTGACCTGTTTATTGTTAACAGGGTTAAATAAACAAACTTTAAACTTGAACATTAACATTAAATAAAAAATATAGCTGGTTTGCTTTGGCTGCTTTGGCCCCTTAATAAATAGAAAATAAATCAACACAAGAAATCTTTAAAATGTCTAACATTGAAATTAAAATAGCAGCAAGACTCCACACACTTGTGCTTTGGCCCCCTAATAAATAAAAAATAGATTAACACCACAAGACATTGTTGACACTTAACAAACAATGCAGCCTTTCCTTTTCAGTTATTTTTGTAGTGTCAGTGCCAGCCTGGTGCTGCTGTTTCCTGTGTGTCTGCAGGCTGGCCTGGTGGATTGATAGTAAGTGCTGAAGCAGATCACTGGAACGGACTGCTTGAATTGTGGCGCGCTGGGCTGGCCAGAAAACTTGGATCGGAGTTCTTGGATCTGCATTTTTCCATGCAGTCCGATCCGATGCACGTTTTTTGCTAATATCGGCGGCCGATACCAATCCGAATATCGGATCGGGACATCCCTAGTCATAGATGTTTGTTTCTGGCTGCTAGTGGGCTAGCTATAGCGAGCTAGCATTACCATGCTAAAATTTGCATGCTAGCGTTAGCGTGCCAGCCCACCAACTGTATCCTTAATATTTTTTTTTCCAGGATTGTGCCCAGTGACAAAAAAGTATTACATAATGAAAGTGAGACTTATGGGGAACCAATCTAGAGTGCATGATAAACCAAGAACGTTTAACCTTTTTTAATGTGGTGGCATTTTTAAATTAGCAGTAGGGGAAGTTATTAACTTAAATGATTAAGCAATTGATTGGTAGAAAGCATTAACTAGCTAGCTGGCATGATAGCTAGCTATCTCTGTTAAATGATGTTCTCTTTATACCATCAAATCAATGTTGACCTCAAGTCATCATTGCTTTATATGTTATATGATGTTGTCTTCAGACCATCATGTGGATGTTGACCTTAAGTCATGATTGCTTTATCCTTTAGCAATTGATAAACAGAAAGCAATAAGCTAGTTAGCATGCTAGGTAGTTAAAAAGTTGTTGACTTCCACTATACTGGTAATGTAATAATTTTCATATTTGAAAAGCATTAGCAAAATATTGAGGGACACTCAAGGCAAGTTTTTGTGCAAAATAAGAAAAAGCATGTTGGCCAATTCTGATAGTTCATTTTACAGCTGATGTGCTAATCTTATCGTGCATCCCTAATAGGGGTGGGGGAAATTTCTGAATCTTAGATGCATCGCGATTCGGACGTGGACGAATCTGAATCGATTCACAAACGTCCAAATTTCGATTATTTAAATCTGTTAATTAGAGTAATACAGAAGGTTCTAAATAATGCGGAACTAAGAAGCGCGGTACGCATCATCTCCGGGACACTTTGGGATGCGCACCTGGAGCAGACACGCCGACACGCGCACAGAGGAAAACAAACATGGCTGACCGCCACCCACCTCGCCGTGAGATCCGAACAGCTCCTTCTAATTTAACAGCTCCTTCTACAACGTTGACGGCGGAAGCAAACTGGACAAGAGCCACGTTATATGTAAGCTGTGTCGTGCTAAAATAAAATACTTTGGCAACACAACAAACATGAGAAGCCATGTAACTCGATTCCACCTGACGGAGGAGTCAGGGAGACGGCAGGCTGTTGTTGCTGCGGCAACTAGTGGCGCTACCGACCAGAGAACAATCGAGGAAGCAATTAGAAAGCTGCCACCCTCATCGGAAAAGGCGAAGCGAATTACGAAGGCCATCGCGGCATTTATTGCCAAGGATTTGCGTCCTTATTCTGTCGTGGAAAATCAGGGATTTCGAGCACTGCTGCATACACTGGAGCCCAGATACACCATCCCATCCCGACGCTATTTCACCGACACTCTACAACCAAACCAAAACAGAAGTCATGGCCTCACTGTTGAAGGCAGGCAGGTAGGAACGCAGTTACATGTGATGCGTGGACGTCTGTCGCCACCGAATCATTTGTTACTCTAACTGCGCATTTTATCTTGTGATTTAAGATACCTGTTGTTACCTTTGGTTCCGTACAACGAAGTTGTAACTTTCCAGTTTGCACGCATTTCCATTTATATGTTTAATAAAATATAATGGAAATGAATTCAACTGTTTCTTATTACAAATGCACTGTTTTTAAAAATTGCAAGTGTTGAATGCTTATTCAGTGAGACAAAAAGAAATGTGTGTTGTGAAAAAGTGCATCAATATACATAAATTAAAGATGCATCAATAATCGTTTTATAATCGAATCGTAGCCCCTGAATCGTAATCGTTATCGAATCGTGAGGTGCCCAAAGATTCCCACCCCTAATCCCTAATATAAACGATTATTATAAGATAATGAAACACAATGATTCTTTTTTTTCGGGTGATTATACCACTAAAGAAAACATACTTATTATATTATATTCCATTTCTGCCAATTTATCCTCTATCAATCTTACACACTGGACCTTTAAAAAATGGTCTTGGACATTACACTGACCATGAAGTGCCTGCGTCAGACCTCATGAGTCCCACCAGACAGCTGTCTGTGTAGCAACGCACCAGACAGCTGTCAGGTCATGCATCTTCACATCTTGTCTGGATTTCTAGACTGCTCCTTGGCAGTTTTTGTAAGTGATGCTTTGAGCAGCTGCTTAAAAGATTCACATATAGATCTAAGATGATGTTAGCATTCATTTTGGTCTATGTAGCTGCCTTGTTGTAATGATTTAGTGATCAAAGTTTATTCGGGTTGTTCACAGTGTGTTAGTGATCATTTGTCCACCTGTGTGCATGCTGAGGGCTTTTTTTTCATCACCTTTCTGCTGATTCACAGTCAACCCAGCACCGAGACCAGATCTGTGTACATGTCGATGCTAATAACAACCGAGATTGCAAGAACTGAAACTCTCCAGGGTGTGTTTGTGTGTGTGTGTTTGTGTGAGAGCAGCTGCTTTCAAGAAAACATAAGAATGCTAGAACTGCTGGCAGCTTGCCAGCACTGTTGACCTTGGACAGGAAGAGCGGAGGAAGATGAAGACACACACCCACACACACAGATGTCCCCGTCACCAATACACAACATGAGTGACCTGCAACAAATGTCCCTGATGAAGAAGAGGAGGATGATGACGAAAATGCTGACGTCAGGTGGAGCCAGCCAAACACACACAGTCACACATATAGACATTCACACTCATGCATAATCCAAGCACTCTCACACAAACACACACAGACACAATGACACACACTTGACCTGCACACAAACACCTATCCACCCACACACACACACACACACACACACACACACACACACACACACACACACACACACACATTCCCCAGCAGCCACAGACCTTCATGAATAAGAAGAGCAGCAGGATGAGGAAGACACTGACATCAGGGTGCAGCCAGGCAGCAGAGAGGCCCAGACCAACCGGAGGAGGAGATCCTGAAATCTTTGTCCACGTAAAGTTGTCAAACAGGGAGTTGATACACTCTCTCGGCATCAGCTAGAGAGGGGGAGGACAGGGGAGGAAAGGAAGAAAAAGCAGAGGAAGGGAGGGATGAGGGCAGGGAGTATGCAGGGGAAGAGCAAGAGGTGGAGGAGAGAGTGGGAGAAATTGAAGAGAGGAGAACAGAGAGGACAGGGGGGGGGGGGGGGGGGGTAAGAGAAGTAGCAAGGAGAAGAAAGAGGGGAAGAAAAAGAAAGGTTAAGTGGGAGTAGGGGTGGAGGTAAAGAGGGGATTAAAAGAGAAAGAGGGAGGGAGTGCAGAGGAGAAAGATGGGGATAAGTCAAGGAAACTGGCAACAACTAGAAGTAGTGCTTCACTGTTGTATACCTCTTCATATAATTCTATACCTTTATCCAGACCTTTGACCTTCAACCACCAAATTCTAATCAGTTCATTCTTGAGTCCAAGTGGACATTTGTGCCAAAGTTGAGGAAACGCCCTCAAGGCCTTCATGAGATATTGTGTTCACAAGAGTGAGCTGGATGCAATGAAAGCAAGACAGTGAAAGAGGAGCAGGAAGGAGAGAAAGAGTTTTAGTGGAAGGAGGAGAAGAGAGAAAAGGGAGGGGTGTGACAGGAAGTGTAGGGTAATGAAGAAAAGGGAGGATAGAAGGAGCGAAGGGATGACAGCAAAAGAAAGAGAAGATAATGGGTGGAAGGGGAGATGAAATTAAATGAAAGGGAGGAATAGAGTTACAGAGGATAAAAAAGAGGAAGAAAGCGAAAAAGGAAAGAGTAAAGACAGAAAAAAATGAAAGGGGGAGAAGAAAGTCAAGTGGGACAAACAGGCAGGAAGTCATCCAGAAAGCTGTAAGCAGACGGGTACGGGTGGCCGTGTCCAATGACTCATTCTCTTTAGATGACTCATGAATGACTAATTCACTTCAACCATTTTGCACCGCATTTGCATAGATGCCTCTGAATCTGCTTACAGGCACAAATTGCAGCACATCCCGCATCTGCATAACGCCGCTGCTGGGGAAAAACAACACCTCCGTCATCTCAATTTTTTACTACTTTTGTATTTCCTGTTGGAGCTAGGGTTGAACTGAGGCCCCTGAAATTTGTCGTTGGGTGTGCGAGTGGAAATGCTGAGGATCTGTGAAAGGCTGCTGCTGGCCTCGACGGAGCTGGATGTAATAATAGGCTTTCCTGTGCCTTTTTGAAGTTGTGGGTTCACGTCTGGTTCACAACCCATGTAGCTTTTAATCTCCTCTCTCTGCGCTGCTGCTTCTGTCACTCTGCGCTGCGCTATCAAGTTGGATTGGAAGGATTTCATTCCCCAAAAGCTATATATACACTTTCTAGGGGGGGGTGAAAGTGTCTGTCAAATACAAATTCATTTTCTAAAGTGAAATCATTAAAATTCACTTCATTCCCCTGCAGTGTTAAAATGATGCTGTGTAACTTTGTTCTAAAGGTGTGAGACATTTCTACAATGAGGGTGTGAAAGACATGCACTGAGGGCATGGAAAAAAAAACATGTTAAAGTGTTGCTGACTGACATATGCACACAGATGGATACACATGCAAAACACACACCTGGTTCACACTAAGTGGTCTATTCTAAGTGTGTGTAAAAACACATGACTCGATCTTGGCTCTAGGCGGGTGAGCTGTTTATACTGTATATGGCTGTCTGAGCTTTCACATAACACTCCTGCATACACAGAAGTCTATAAGGACAGCAGCTTCCATTCATGTAGAAACACTGACACCGATATCATAGTAAGGCCACATATACACATTAATAAGCTGATGGTGGTCAAATATTAAAGCATAGTTTTTTTCAGTTCATGCTTAAGCCCCCAAAAATATCTTAAAAAGAAATGAATCTGTAGATTTGAATGCCATTGATTCATTTCCAGCTTCTTGCACACTAAAGTGAATTCATCCTAGCCCCATAACCCTATCGCCTGATCAAAGTTTGTTGCTGTTTGTTCCTCAAAGGTGCACAGAGCAACTGTTCATGTTAGTGGCTCCCTGTGGCACCAAGAGGTCACAGTTTGGAAACTTCAATAGCCCAAAATCCTGTGATGTAGCATTAGTAAAGGGAACACAGCAGGCTTTTATTTATCAAGTCTACTGGTCTGTAATAGGGCTGAGTCAACCAAAGAAAACCTTGGTTCGACTGAAATTCTACTGTCTCTTCTACCAAGTGATTGGTTAATGAGGAATAACTATGTTAACTATGGTTTTCTTCCATCAAAGCGTATTTTCTTTAGGCCAGCATATTCTTGTTTATTCATTGCAATGGGAGCACCGCATATTATCTCTACGCTGCGTGATGAGCCACTGAGCGTTTACTCTCAATGGGCAATGCACGTTTGGTGTTTTTTTCTGGTCGCCGAGAGTTGAAAAATGTTCAGCTTTGGGTAAAATGTCGCAGCTGCTTGTCACTGTCCTTTTTTATTCCAACGATCCAGCCACAGTGGAGGAGGGGCAGGACAAATACCACAGAGATCAACTGCTACACTTTTCTTGTACAAGTACTGAACCATCGGTGGTTCGATCCCCAGCTCCTCCAGTCTGCATGTTGAATCATCCATGGGCAAGATACTGAACCGAAGTAGCAAAAAGCACACACATCCACGACCAAAATACCAAAATTAAAAAGATACTGAACCGCAAATTGATCCTGGTGGCTGTTCCATCGGTGTGTGAGTGCGAGTGAATGGTTACTGAGTAGCAGGTGGCACGATGCATGGTAGCCTTGGCCACCAGTGTGAGAATGTGTGTGTGAATTGGTGAATGTGACATGTAGTGTAAAAAGCACTTTGAGTAGTTGGAAGACTAGAAAAGTGTTATACAAGTGCAGTCCATTTACCATTTACCATACGTGGGCTGTTTCCAAAGCATTCTAGTGACCCTAGAAGAGCATTTTCAAAATAAGCGCCAGGCGTTTTTAGCCTGGAAAAAACAATTTGTTGGTCATAAGACCTCATGACAGCAAAACTAGGGATTGAACGGATCAGAGCATATCGACTAACTGGTCGACTACAAGGTATTTGCCCTGGTCTGTGATGATGCCTACCTAAGAATGCAAAAAGTCAAAAGATCTTACAAAAAAAATGCTGGATTTCGCTCTCTAGTATGATACATCATGGCCTGTAGATGGAAATTGGACACCATAACTTTGTTCTGTGTTGGTCTGAAGCAGGTGTAGCAGTGGTGTTTTATAATGAGTAAATTAGTAACCGCTGTTTGCTTTTGTGGGGTAATTTACTGCTGATTATTGATCATCACTTCTCTGTTGCTGTCAGCATTGCGTGGAGGTACAAACAGATTCACATGACCTGTATTCTCCTTATTTACATGAGATAGAGGAACAACACAATATGAACTCTGACCTCTCCTGCCATGAACTGTCCAAACCCAGGTGGGAAGGTCAAGGTGGCAATGACCAGGGTTACCACAGCAGGGAAGACCAGCCGGCTGGAAGGGACAACAGAAAAATGCTTAATGAATGAAACAAACATTAGTAATCATCTCTAATAATCAAAATACTAAACAAAACATCTAAAGCACAAGCCTATAAACTATAATCAACAAGTCTTCACTAAAAATTAAAGCAGAGAATATATATTTAAGCATTAAACAATATTAAATTTTGAGTATAATTTACACTCTATGTATGTGCACTGAATATTAACTGTATGAAGACTTCATACCATCCTTAAGGCTTTGAAATGACAACAACAATTAAAAATATCAACCTTTTGATGCACATAGACTCACTGTTTGGTCAGGAAGCGGGTCATGGCGTTGGGCCGTCTCATGAACAGCACAACCTGTCTGTTGAGATAGACGAAGAACGCCCCCAAGAACCCACAGGAGATCCTGCTCAAACAAATAATACTCACATAAGCTAAGTTAAGGCATCTATTTACGTGTAACAACTGTGTTTTGTATGTTCTCTGTGTTTTAAATGCTACATTTGCATACAATTTGAATTTGAATTTAAAAATTTCCATCTTGTCCATTAGGAAGTTTGAACACACACCAGGTGTGCGCACACACACACACACAGAAGTGCGGCCATATATGTTTTTTTCTCAGTTTTATCTCACCCAATGATGGCGAATGCTGGCAGCTCCTGCAGGTCAAAAGGGAAATCCATGCGGAAGTTTGTCCTGAACAGAGCAGTGATGGTTACTGGAAGATGAAGAAAAGGCAAAGGGGTGAAGTTTAGAGAATTTCAAAAATATTATTTAGTCTGATGACAGATAAGTGATTGTCTTACAGGGAACCTGTTATGCTCATTTCTCATTTTCAGGTTCACACTTGTAATTTGGGGTTCTCCTGGAACATGTTTACAGGCTGTTCAAACTAAATGAAGTTTTTAAACTAATTTCTAAATTCTAATCAGTTCATCACTGGGTCCACATGAATGTATTCTGCAAAATTTGAAGAAATTCCTTTAAGGTGTTCGTAAAATATCTCATTCACAAGAATGAGACAGATGCAAGGTCACAGTGACCTTGATCTTTAACTACCAAAATTGAATCAGTTCGAATCAATTTCTGTTGAGTCCAAGTGAACATATGTGCCAAACTTGAAGAAATTCTCCCAAGGTGTTCTTGACGTTGACAAAAATTAGACGGATAGAAGGTCACAGTGACCTTCGACCACCAAAATCTAATCAGTTCATAGTTAAGTCCAACAGAATGTTTGTGCCAAATTAAAAAAAAAAACACTTCTGTTCACAGGAATGAGACAAACAAGGTCACAGTGTCCTTGACCTTTACCACCAAAATATTATCTGTTCATTCTTGAGTCCAAGTGGATGTTTGTACAAAATCTGAGAAAGAAAAATCCCTAAAGGTGTTCTTCAGATTTCAGGTTCACAAGAATGGGACGGACAATCAAAAAACATAATTTGTCCAGCCATGGCTATCATCGGCACGGAGGCATAAAAACACTGTATACCTGTATTCACCGTCTGTCTGAGACACTGTGTTTTAAAGGTTTTTTGGGGAGTTTTTCCTTATCCGCTGTGAGGGTCCAAGAACAGAGGGATGTCGTATGCTGTAAAGCCCTCTGAGGCAAATTCTGATGTGTGATATTGGGATTTATGAATAAAATTGAATTAAATTGAATTTAATTGGAAAATTCACCAATATAAGCTTCTGAACCAAAACCTTTACAACCAGACATGTTCCAGCAGGAGTATGATCCAAAAGCAGGGTGGAATTACAATCAGCAACCAAGATTACAAGTTTCCCTGACGTTAGCATGTAGCTACATGTAGCAATGTAGGCTACATAATATAAACACTTTCAGTAGCATGCCTGAAGCAGATGACCATATAAAGAAATCTGTCACAAGCTGAAATCAGCTGGTCTCCAAAGTAGGAAAAAACCTTGGAAACAGAGTAGTGAAAACACACTATGTTAGAATTTAAGGAAAAGCATAATTGGTCCCACTTAAATTTACAGGTTCAGCTGTTGCAGGTTGATATAGGACCAGGTAAAAATGGTTATACATCACTTCTGTATTTTTCAGTACTGATAAAAACCCCTTTGCAAGGTCATGTCAAAGTGTTAACACAGCTAATTGAATTAAGATATTTCTTTGTCTGGAACTCACTTGACTATCTTATCTTCTGTCTGTTATAAGACACTTTGTAACCTCAGACGTTAAATATCCTGCTGCTCTCAGGGGAGGAGTACACCATCTAGTGGTAAATGCACAATGTGCCCACATTGCACACATTAAGACAGTGTAACTGAAAATATATGAGTTTACTTGCTGTTGATTATTGAAGTAAGGGCACCCTCTAGTGCATGTTTGATAAGGAAAAAGTAACATGATATTGTCCAGTATCTAAAACATTAAAACAACATTTGAATGCCTGTAAATTGATGTATCATCAGTTATTTTTCTCTTATTCGTACCTGCGTCTTTGTTGAACACGGATAACACTCTGAATATGAAGGCACTAAATGTAGCAGCAAAGTATCCTCTCCAGTAGTTCCTCACAGCAAAGTATGTGGATGTTACCTCTATACTGAAGAGCACACCTGGTGGAGAAAGAAAGAAGGCGAAGAACCAGCAATCAAACAGGAAGGAACTGAAAACAATTCACTAATCCACAGCTAAAGAAATGTAAATGCAAACAACATGATCTTTGCTGCAAAATGGCAAATTTGTGTACAAATTTCTAATTCAGGGCTATTTTTTAATAAACAGAGCCCAAAATGTCAGTTTCCTGTTTGCATAGATGTCAAATAAGTCTAAATTTCCTACATGTGAATGTGTGAGTGGGACAAAGAACATACAAGAGAAAAGGCTCTGTACCTCCAAGTGGAGTACCAAAGCAGCAGCCAACCCCAACAGCACAGCCCACTGTCAGGATGTCTGTATAGCAGTATGGATTCTACTGATCCAGAGAGGAGGAAGAGGATTAAAGATCGAGACAACATATGAGACACACATTATTTATAATCACACCTGCACAATTGCATGTAAATGAAAATGTTTCCTGACATCAGCTTACCTGATAAGCTCCTGAAAAGAAGGACATGAACCTGCTGAGAACTGCAGCACAGATACTGGCGATGTGAACAAACGGGCCCTGGGTGAAGGAGATAAGCACAACAGGAGAATTAAGCCAAATTATGTTACATAGCAGTAGGTACAGTACAAGACCAAAAACAACACCGAAGAACACCACAGATGGTTGGGTTACGTAAAAATTGGAAAGGGAGAGAACGTTGGTTAATATGTGTAAAAATCGGGGTGACCCACCTCTTTGCCTACAGGCATCCCGCTGCCCAGAGCTGCAGTCAGACCAATGACTTTAGCAATAAAGGCCTTGAGAGTTAAATATTCCTTTAGCACCACACCTCTCAGGATGGTCTTCAGCTCTGGGATGCCAGAACCTGAGACAAAGGGTGGAACAGATGTTGTTTAGGAGGGAAGGGGAGACAAAGAGTTAATATTATCCAAAAAAAAAAAGTTATCAACCTGGTGTGGAGCTTGTATACCGCAGTAGTACCGTATTATTACATGGAAAATTCCAGTTAATGCTGAAGCAAATGGACAGTAGCAACTATGTTCCATAACCTTAAAACTCCTACTCCTAAACTTCCTAGTTTGTCGTTTATTTTTGCACAGAACATTGTCATTTCCAAACAGTTGTTCTTGCTTTTCAGAGAAAAAGCTTGTAAGTAATCATCTCATGTGGAAAAAAAATAGGAGATATTGTGAAAAAAATTCTATTCTTTTGAAGATGAGATAGGTAAACCGGCAACCTAGAAGGCTTAGACTTCCCAGGGTTTATTCCAATCAAATGTCACTGTCAGATCTCATTCCTGATCTCTCAGTATTTATTCATTCAGTATTCTGCCTGATTTTCCATATCACTAACTGTTTAATTTCAGATCCAGCCACATGTAATAATATGTCCTTTATTACTTCTTTCCTGCCAGTTCCACCACCTTATCTGCTCTTTACCCCAGCTCAGTTGCCAGATTGTCTGTTTCATAAAGTAAGGATTACAGCATTGGTGTTTGTTAGCTGAGATGACTATAGACCCTTTTACTCTTAGTAAACAGTATGACATTATTTCGGTGGGCGTGGCTTAGCTGGAGGCAAAAACCGTTTTTCACAGGCATTAGGTAGCGCTAGCTAGCAAGTTCTGTGGGCTTGTTTTGGACAGTGGAGGAAGATGATACGAGTGGTACATTCAGAAAAACAATTCTGAGTGACGGAGCGCACTCTGGCACAAACTGGACCGTTTGTAAATTCGGAGCTCTGTCGGAGTGTACTGTTCCGTTATCCAGAGAACTCCCTCAGTGGCAGAGCGCTTTCTGGGCCCTCTGTGTGAGGAGACAGAGCAGCAGAGTGCCGAGTAGAGTGAATGTGTGATTAACGTAACCTTTTGTTAATGTATAGAAATATAACACTCCATTTCTTTGACCAACAGAGGTTTCATTTTAGTGTCAGACTGAATTTATGAATGCACCATGTCAGGTCACTCACTTCCAGGACCATGAGTGTTACTTGAATAATTAGACACTGACCAACAGGACCAGATTTCCCAACCCGTATGCTCTCACTCAGTGGATGGATTATTTGACAGGATCGCTGAAGGTGGGATAGCCGGCTTTGTGGTTGATTACTATGCCAATCTTACAAAGGAGAGCAACACATGAACGGTTTCCTCCAGTTTGTTTTGCTATAGAAGCTAACATTAGCTAATGTGCTACAAAGTTAGCTTTATGGAGAAATCCAATACTCCTCTTAAAGCGACACTTTTTAATTTTAAATTTAATTTTACGCTTTTCTTTGTTTAGGTTAAAATGCTATTAATAAGCTGATGCCACACTAAAATGTAAGTGAATTCCACCAGAGATACAAACTCATAATTATACCATTCTCATATGGTTCTAAGAAAACTCCGACCAATCATTGCATTCGGACCGAATTCGGACGCATATGGACAGGTATTTTTAGTTTGCCTCTAATGTAACATAGGCTATAACGTTATATAAGACAACACAGCATCAAGTTGCTAATGGCTAACGTTAGCCTACTGTAGCGTAGCCTCTGAAACATTAATGTTATCTTCCTTGTGCGTTTCCACTTACTAGTAACGTTAACGCTACTATCTAACGTTAGCACTGTAACCTTATTCTAAAACTCATCAGTCATCACTGACTCCGGTTGAGTTTTAAAACTCTGGGGTTGCGTTTGACTGTCTTGGTTGTATCGTTACACTCGTTCTCCTCTTCCGTGTATCTAACGTTACCTTGCCAATGCCTACGTCTATCATAGACATAATGAGGACGTAATGGAGGAGGGGGGAGTAGGACTTTGGAGGGAGGCAGGAGTTGAGGATGTTCAAATTTTTTCTTAGTGCTGTGTGAAATGCAAGAAAGGTAAGAGTTGCTTTAAAACCTCCCCAATTTCTGATGAGGTGGACATGATGACTCTTAATACACATAACATTATCCATCCCTACAACAGTACCTTTCCCTAACCTAATATGAAGGATGCTCTGCACATGCAGCATTTTTGATGATCGCCTCTGTCCAGTCCTTTCGACTTATCACATTTAACCATAGTTGTTTTTGTTGACAGGCAGCGGCGGCTGGTATGTGATAAAATTTAAGCTTTGAGCCATGACTCCTTCTATTCTGGAACCCAATAACACAACAAGACGACATTTTAAGACTCCTATGTAGCCTACAGCCCTGTGGTGGTGAGTCGTTTTTTGCCTCCAGCTAATGAAATTATGTCATTGTGACATCGGCCCTTAGAGGGTCTATTCCACTATGTGATGTTGCTGACAGAATTTTAAGTATACACCAACTAATATGCACAACATCTAAAGTTCTCATGACATCAAAATAGATGCTTTTGTTAGCATATGTCTTGAACTGATTGTCACCTATATGCTGGTATCTGGCCTAATAATGACATAAATGTTGTTTTGTAGGTATTCTTGAGGATATTTTAGAGTTTCCCATTTCCTGGAAAACAATCCTGCACTCGGGTGCGTATACTAATTTTGCTTCCAATGAAAGGATGTCTCTAATTATTCCCATGACTCTTAATTCTGCTAAATACTGACTGGCATACAGGACCTGCAAGCTAGTTAGCAGTTAAGGGGCAGTCATGGAGCCATGCATACAGCAGTTACTGTTATACCACCGTCTGAACCCAGATCTCCCCTAGTAATATGGTTAGCTCTGTTGGTGCTGTTGCCATTGTTAGCATTGTTTGTGCTGTCAGCACTGTCAGTGCTGCTAGTCACTATACATAAATATGCAAAAACAAATTGCACTCTGCTAGTCATGTCATGGGCACTGTAAAGTAATAATTCACAACCAGAAGCAGATGAGCACAGAGAAGCATGAGAACACACAGCCATGACAAAGAGGAAAGGGGTACAGACCGATAGCTTGAGGAGCAACCAGGTGACAGAAGAGGGAGGAGAACAGGATGAAGATCAGGGGATATGAAACCCAAGCCAGGTACTGCAGGGGGATGTTTCCCCTCAGCTCCCCATAAATCCATTTATAGGCTGAAGGAGGGAGAGAGGGAGAAAGAAAGAGGTTGTGGAGGTGTAAGAAACAGGAAAAAAGCAAAAGAACAATGGACTGAAAGGAAGAAAGAAGGATGATTAGCAGGAATGAAGGAGTAAGTAAAGAGAAAGGGGTTAACGTAGAGGAGCAAGACAGAGAATTGAAGACAGAAGTAGGAGACAGAAGGTAAAGTTGCTCTATATAGTAAAGTCTTGCTATTGACCTCTCATAAAGGAAAACTCAGGGAGAAGAAAGATGCAAATATGTGATCTACTGTGCACTGGCTTTCCCTTTAACGGCTTCTGCAATGCATTATGGGTTCTGTAGTCCTACCTTGCAGGCTCTTTGCACTTGCGTAGTCCATTGTCCAGCTGACCAGTGCCATCGTGATACCTAGCAGAACAAGGAAGATCCAGTCCTCTCCTAACCTGGTCACAAGGAATCGCTGCACCCGTGCTATGCAGTCTGGAAAAAAACAAACACATTGAAAGCTCACAAAAAAGGAGTAACAAGGACTAAATCTATTTATTTACTTTGTAACCTTTCTGTGGAGGCTCACCTCTACATTTGGAGTAGGAGCGTTTCTTCTTTATAGAGGACGTAAGGTCAGGCTCAGCTGTTTGCTCATCTCGTTCATCCCCCGCCTCCATGTTGGACTGACGCCTGTTCCTATGTCTGCTGTGGTAGCTGTGCTGATGCCTACTGTGGTATCCATTTTGACCATGGCTGCGCCGGCCATGTCGTGTCTTGGCGTGGCTGTGGTGATGGTTGCCATGTTTCTTGATCTGTCTCTCTGTCAGCAGGCGTGTGGCCTCCCGTCTGCCAGAGCCTCCTTGGTTCTCTTGGTACTCCCCATAGAGCTGTCAATCAATTGGAAAAACAGCCCATTAATCAATTAGTAAGAATGGTCTGATTAATCAGCCACTGATCACTGTCAGTCAACATTCATTCTAAATAATCTGACTGGCAGTTAGAGGCCAATCAAACGAGCCAATCAGATGACACAAAACAAGCGGGAGAATTTATCTCTCGCTGCTAAAATGTTTCATTGACTAAAACTAGACTAAAATAGTTGCGGTTTTCATTGACTAAGATAAGACTATAATGCCACAAATTCTCATCCCAACTCGTCAAACACTGTCACTTTGTCATTGGACCGCCATGTCTGAATATGACAAGCTAGGTCCCTTCCTACGTCTGTTTTAGACGCTCAGGGACTGCATATCAATTCACGCTTAATACATGCATTGTGTCTTTTCAAAATACTGTTAGGAAATGTGCAGTTTCTGCTTGTTGCATGTTGGAGAGGTTGGAAAGGCTGGAAATGCCCAGACTTTTAATCAACTTATACTTATTTTTGAATGTCATGTATATGCTTAATACTATATCATCATGGTCTTGAGTCACATAAATGATATGAAAAAAAACAAAAAAAAAACAAGATGAGGTTGATTAAATATGGTAAAAACTAATGAGGACATTTGACACAGAACTAAAACAAATTTTTTAAAGGGCTCCGAAATCAACTTTAGTTGCCTCATTTATTGATTCTAACTTGGTGTGCTGTGCACAGTTAGCTTTAATTCAAATGTTTATTTATATGAAATTGTATTTATTTCATCCACAGGCAAGTTATATTTGTTAATATAGTGCAAAATTCAGTATATCGGTCCAGTCTGAGCCCGGTCTCACTCCGAAGTCATCGAAGTCCATCGCTTGGGCAGGGACTTGCGGCATCAGACTCCTACGAAAAAACCTGCCCTTTAACGTTTGCATGATACGCAGCCAGTCACCGTCATAGTTTAACAGCGCCCAGCAGCCACCGGGGAAATGTGGTGGGAGAGGGACAAAAGTTAAGGTAGCGAATGTCTGAGTGGGGCAGGCTGGGGGTTGTGGTGGATGGGTCAAACAAACATCGACTTTCACCCAACAGAGCAGTGTTCGCATCCCGTAAGATCCTTAAGCCAAACCCTGTTCTTTTTTTACTAAACCTAACTACTTGTTTTTGTTGCCTAAACCTTACCACGTGTGTTTGTTGTTGAAGTGAAAAAAAAGGGCAATTCGTGGTGGACATAGTACATTTCTTTTGAAAGAGTCTGTATGTAAATGTTAAATTTCCTGTGAAAACAGAAGTTTCTTGAAAGAAGACAATGCATGTAACAGGCAGAACTTGACACGGTGTCCCAGAACGTCAACAACCAATGCACCCAGGTTACGTTGCACGTCGAGGTCGGAGTGAGAATGTGTTGCCAGCCCGGCTCTTGATATCAAACTGGTTTGAAAAATCTAACACCAGCCCAACCCTATCAGCCAGTACTGCTTCCAGCGATTGGTGATCAGCCCCATAAGTAGAGAACAGAGCAAATATGACAGTTATCCAGCATTCATTTATTAGACATAAACATGTACAGGTAGTTCCTGAGAAAGTGAGAATGTAGAGAGTGATAGTACTCTCCTTCTGGCACCCTGGCAGAGAAGAGTCCACTTTATAAATAGACAGCACCACGTGTTGACCCAAACAGCTCTAATGGAAACGGAAACATGGGCTCTGCCTCTCAATTTATCACCTCTGGACAGACTCCATGAAAATTGCCTGGGACATCTGGGGAAGAGATCAATTCTCATCTCTCTCTCTCTCTCCCTCCCTCACTAGCACAAATATCTTCTTCAGTAGGATATACCCTCCTGCATTTGTTTCATCCTTTCCTCACATACTTCCAACTAGTGCTGGGTGATATGGAGAAAATCAAATAACAATATTTTTGACCAAATGCCTCAATATGGATATTGTGTTGACATTGTAGAAGTGACAGTCAGGGCTTTCATAAACATTAGAACAGCTAGAGGAGTCTGGTAAGAACATCACTTTACTGTAATGCAGCTTTTAATACCAGGAAAAGACAACACTAAAAATATTACAATAATATAACAATTAAACTTTCTGCACCGCTGCTAATGTTACACCATGTGTAACCTTGGGTTGTTATTCAGATGTTCCTTTAACTTCTATAAATGAGTGAGAAAATGATGATAATGTAAAAATAAATTTGCTCGTTGCAAGTGATTCTCCATATAAGGGAAATGGCTGCTGTGATATACAGTGATTAAATTAATGTATGTGTCACAGCAATGCTTTTGACTTGGAGGGACAGTATTTTTGTAATCAGGCATCTGACAAATAGAGTCTATTGTTATTACTGTCGTTGCTGTTAATATCATGACAGCAGTGATGTGGAAATTAGACAGATTTTACTATTACTATTTTTAAGCAAAGATGATTAAATAAATTATTTAAATATTAATGATTTATATATTGATTTTTATTTAGGTAATTTAATTGTTAAAGTAATCAAGTAATAAAAATAAAATCATCAGAATAATTGATAAATTTAGTCTTTAGATTAATCGACTAATCAAAAAAATCATTGTTAGATTAATTGAGAAAAAAATGAACGATAGGTGCAGTCTTACTGAATTACAATTTCCAAAAACAATATCTAGCCTCATATCATGATGTCGATATAAAAGATAAATTGCTTAACCCTACTTCCAATATAAGCCACACTATACTATATAGTGCATGCTTTCTTTTTTCCCCCTCTATTTTTTAAATAACGTAATTACAATAAGCCCTTTGTGCAGTTTCCTCTTATAAAAAAACCCCTCTAAATAGTCTTTTCTCATCTTTGAAACATATTAGGTATGGAATTTTGCGGGTATGAAAAAGCAAAAAAGGAAACGTGCACGTAAACTTTAAAAAGTGTGAGTGTTGGGTATTCTACGTGACATTTAATCTTACTGTTGTAAAATAACACCTAGGACCTGCCCACTGGTAACTGGCAATCAAATCTGAGACAGCATCGCTACTGGAAACTGCTGTGCAGGACTTGTTGGGGTATTTTGAAATGACATTTAATAAAACTCATATGTCAAATGTGAGGTGTAATTTTTTTGCCAGTACTGTGTGCCGGTAGTTAAAGAGAAAAACACACTAGTTCATGTTAGTACGCCTCCAGGAACCAGTCAGGTTTCTCTTACAGTTTGTGAAAACATGGATGCTTCACACACATCTTCCCCCCTGACAGCACAGAGGATCTACACAATCAGCACAGTTTCAAGGTGGACACTCAGGATTAGAGTCACCAGTTCAGTATCTGACCAAATGTCTCCTCTTCTGTTCCTGAGATATGATGCTGGGAACATTATGGTGTCACAGTGAAGTTGACCTTTGACCTTTGGGATATATAATGTCATCACATCATCTTTTTATCCTATTAGACATGCAACGTGTGAAATCTAGTCATAATTAGTATAGGAATTCTTCAGTTATGGCCAAAGACATATTTTTTATGAGGTCACAGTGACCTTGACCTTTGACCTTAAACCACCAAATTCTAAGCAGTTTATTTTTGAGTCCAAGTAGACATTTGTGCCTAATTTGAGGAAATTCCTCCGGACGAATAGCTGGACAGACAACACAAAAACATAATGCCTGCGTCCACAGCTATTGTCAGTGCAGAGGCATAAAAATATATAAACACTAATCAAGCTTCCAAGTATAGAATATCAAGCTATTTGACTCTTTTTTCTTTTCCTTCTTCTGTCTTTAAACCATTTCACTGTGAAAATTGGTGCAGTCTTTATATAATGAAATTTCACGTCACTTACATGAAGTGCAAAATTCCGATGACAACTACAGTAACAACAAACAATACTATGTATGGACACTAGAGGTCAGTAAAGTCACAAAGGTTCAAATTTGTGAGTAGACTTTAAACTTAATCTTGATTCATTTTGTACCCATATATGTATAATTTAAAAAAAATGCCTGCTGTACTTTTGTCAGCTCAGAACTTGAAGTCATTTCCCTTATTTCCACTGCTCAGACACCCAAATAATCACAATTTATTGCTGTCCACCATTGAAGCACTGTCTAATACTCCAGCACTATAGCACAAATAATACACCAGGGCTCATTTATATTCTTGGTACATCGACAGCAGACAAAACAACTCCAGGAATACAACTGACATGCTGATAAGTTGTGTCTGGTGCTGACACTTTGGACGTCAGTGCAGTAACCTTTCAACAGCTTCTAATTTAGCAGGTTCATGGACAGACAGATTGATGGACAAACAGACAGATGGATTAAGACACACACACACACACACACACACACACATAAGGTACTAACAATGCTGTGTGAGCAGAGACGCCGGTCAACGCACAGTGAAACCTGAGCAGCATAATACACAATGTGCTGTAACTGAATGCCAACACACGACACAGACTCAAACAATAGACGCTCATGCGTTCAATGTTAAATGTAACACAGCATGTTGTTTCTAACCCAAGAATACTGTTGCTTAGCAGACCAAGTATTTTTAAAATGAAATGCACAAGAAATAAAGATGTTCCATGCATTCTGAGAAGGGAGGATTTTCCTATCATGGATTATTCCTGACATGTCCTGAAAGCTCATGTCTGCTGCAGCATTACACACAAAGAGTGCACGAAAATGAACCTGAAAGGTGGCAACTATCACCTTACCATCATGTTATGCCAGACAGATACATGATAGACTGTCAACATCACACGTTGAGTAACTGCACACACCACACACTGATTCTTCTTTAGATTGAAGAAATAGTTTCATTCATGCAGAAATGGCTTTCTTGGCAGCTTCTATATAACAAACATACAGACACAAAGTATACAGGCCCCTCATACTGACACAAATTGGCCATGTATTGATTTTTTACTTTTGGAGACGGACCGTTTATCAGGAGCTCTGTTGGAATATCTATATGGTTTAGTTATCCACTGCACCACACTCTCGGAGTGCAGAGTGTACTCTGGGCACAGGCAGAAAAGCTGAACGCCAGGCATGGTGGAAGTGAAACTTAAGTGCTCATAGCGTTGGGTCTTAAAGTTTGCTTTTACTCGCCTCTGCAGCAGCTGCTCCTCTCATCCATCAATCTGATCTGATCAGCTCTGATCAGAACAGCTGATCACAATTATCCACCCCACAATTTAAAGTCTACAAACCACTAATGAGGAAAGATAGGAACTCATGAACAGTTCCGTGCTGCGTTCATGGACCTGCAAAAACCTCTGAATTTAGAGAGGGGATCCAGATTGATACAAAGGGAAACACACATACCAAAAAGAAAACGACAAAAGAAAATACGATACGATACGATACGATACGATACGATACGATACGATACGATTCGATACGATTCGATACGATTCGATATGATTCGATATGATATTCTTTCTTGTCCCTGTAAGGAAATTTGTCTTGGACTCAGGGGCTGCACAAGTATTGCTGCCTTAAAATAATAGTCCAGAGAAATGAAGCAAACGCCATAAAGACATAACAACACATGCTACACATAACAGTATTGCACATCAGCCATTCATGTATTGCACAAAACACCAGCACACAACAGAGCACCATAAGGAAAACAGAGCACATCTCTGTAGCAACAAACCGCAGAGTAGACGATCTGCCTTCACATACACTGGCACATGCATGTCCAGTGTATGTGAAGGGTCATGTGATATGCCTTTTCAGGTGTGTTAGTATGGACAAAGATTATTTCTGAATCAGCGCTAAAACGCTCGTGTGTATGGAATTCGTTTTTGTTTTACAATGTGTTTGAAAACGTGTTAGCGTGGATGCCCCCTAACACGAGCCCTAGAGATGCACACATACCTCATCAATGATTGTTTTTTGTTAACTTTTCAGAAAAACTAAGGCTAGTAAATAATTGTTTGTGTGATGTTTAAGCAACATTTATTAAAAATAAATCTTGTTAAAAGTGTGTCCCAGTCAGTGTCAGCTGACAATTTTACTATTATAGTATATTATAGCGCCAACATAATAACTTGAACATTTCTATTTGATTTAGTCGAGACACCCAAGGTGCGTGTTTAAAAACGCAGTCAGCTGTTTACTGCCATGAATCCCAGACAGGAGGACCTCAAACATGGCCACCGCAGAGTTGGCCATGCTGTCAGAAATCCATCCTTGCCTCACTCTTCCTCCTTTACCTCATTCCACCTCTCCTTCCTGTTTTCCCTCTTGAGCAGAGAAATTCTACTCTGCACTAATCACTTACCTCCTTCCTTCATTGCCCCCTACTCTCTGCTGGTGAAACACTACTCTGGGCTAAATTTAGCACCAGTGTGATCCAATATTCCTCATTACACTTCCCACACCTCTCTCCCTCTCTCTCACCATCAGTGTACCTTTCAATGGCTCAACATATTCCTCAGTTTCTCCTATGTCTCTCTGTCCTTCCAGCTGTCTTTTAGTCCCTCAAGGACATACAGAGAGGAAGTATAAACTGACCAACCCTGCTCAAAAGATTTTGGTAACAGAGGGGTTAAACTGAGATTCTCCGGGCTTTCGTGGTAAATGGAAGGACTTGCATTTGTGTAGCACCTCTCCACTCTTCCGAGCATTCAAAGTGCTTTACACTACATGCCACGTCCACCCATTCCCACACATATTCACACACTAGTGGCCGAGGCTACCATACAAAGTGCCACCTGCTCATTAGTCAAACATGCACATGCACTCACACACTCATGGCCCAGTTTGCACAAGAATACTTCATCAAGCAGACTTTATTAGTGGATGACCCACTCTACCTCCTGAGCCACCACAGCTGCCATCACCTGATGTTATCACCTTTTGAAAACTGCCAACATCAGTAAACACAAAATAACCCGCTTAAATTTAAAAAAGTCTGCATATTGTAGAAAAAAGGTTTTTACTCTTGGCTGGGGTGTAAAAGTCGATGTATTTATTAAAAGCAAAATGCAACAAAGTGAATTGGAAACACTTTGAAAATAAATCATTGTCGCCTCACGCTCCAGTGAAAATTGTGGCAGATGAAAACATCAGATCTGTGTGGAGTGATGAGGAGACTGTAACATTCCTCAGATTAATACATGACACAAACAGGAATACTGCAACCCCATTGTGTTTTCTAGATTGTTTTCACCATTTGATTTCTGATTTCCGTTAAATGTAAGTATTTTGTGGTTTCTTTACTTCTCTGTAACAGGTAAACTGTCGTATAAGTGGGTTGTGGACAAAACAAGACATTGAGAAAGTCATCTTGGCTTTCGGAAACACTGATCAACATATTTCACATTTTATAAACCAAACAATTGATCAATTTATCATGAAAAAATCAGCTGATTAATCAACAGTGGAAATAACCATTAGTTGCAGCCCTAATCTCCAACAACTCCTAATATTTGCATAACAGTGGTGGATGGAAATGCATATCACTGTCCACCTGCTACCATGGCTAGTTGATTCAACAATATACCGCCCACTTAATAATTACCTTTCTTTGGCTGTGAAGCAAATCTAGCAGCCACTTGCATATTTTACCAGCCACCACTGTCCAAGCCCAAAATATTAATTTGTATTTTCTTTTGCAGATTTTCTGGAAATTCCTGAAAAATTTGTGCTACATGTAAATGGAGATATGGCGCCCGTTTCATTATTATTTTGACAAAATGTCAACAGTCTTGCACTGGCTGGATTCCCTCTGCTTTTAATCATATTTAGGGAAAGTTATTGCTGATGTAGTGATGGAGACAGGGTGATGATATTTTTTCCAAAGTGGATCATATCACATGGTGAGAATGAGCTCCACTGAACGTTATTTGTGGGCCCTCTGATGTCCACATACCTCCACACAGAGCTACATGTGTACAGCTGAATGTGAGTGCATGCCATTATAAGCCATCATTTGAAGTCAAACCTAATGCATATGAAGGTCTTCTAAAATAGAGAAGGACTTAACTCCATGCATTCTGCACATGACTGCCAACTCTGGCAACGTGCCCTGCCTTTGTATCCCATTGCAGTAGGATTATTATTATTATGTGTATTTACTTAACTGTGTTTTCTTGATGTTTCAAATTCAGCTAACTATGCAGTGATTAGAACTACAGATACACGATAATATCGGCACCTCATCAGTATCTGTAGCCAATAATGGCTTGAAAATGAATCAGAATTGGCCGCCATGCTTTTTACTTAATTTGTGCAATGAACGATGCATGCTATTTCATGTCTCCATCCGCTGGTGGGCGTCACGATAAGAGTATGCATGCATAATATGAAGTTAAATCCACTACAGAAGGGACTTGACGATCACTAAAATTAGGTGGGGAAAAAAGTGTAGATATCGATATATCGGTATTGCTTATCGGTCAAATGAGTTGTTACATACTGGAATATCAGATAGAGAAGATACACAAAAAACGCACTTAGAATTATGGTTGCAAAATATATTGATACAATATAGATATGCTGATATGGATATTGTCTTAGATTTTGTATAATGTAATATCTTAGGTATTGTCTTTTCCTAGTGTTAAAGACTGCATTACAATAAAGTGATGTCATTTTCCAAACTTACCAGATTGTTCTAGCTGTTTTATGCATTATCGGCCTTTACCCACTTAGTCATTATAGCCACATTACTATAATTATTTATCAAAAATCTCATTGTGTAAATATTCTGTGAAAGCAGCAATAGTTAACCCTACAGTCGCAATACTGAAAATAAGGTAACCAAAAAATAATAATCATGTTAAAACAAGTGACACAACACTCCTGTTTAAAGCCCTGCTTTCTTGGATGACAGTGTAAACATAAGCCTGCATGGCCCTTCAAAAATGCACTCACACACATGCACAGGTTGCATGACTTTGCACTTCCTGAACTTCCTACTCATAGGCATAGGGTTTCAACAACCATTCAATTCTGCAGGTCACCATATTCACCAGGACTCACATACCAGCCAACCAACACTGCAGGGGCTCTGCAGCTGAATGTGTTTCAGAGTGTAAACACTGCTTTTGTATTTCTCAAAAGAACTTAATCAGATTGCTAAGATGCAAAATATTTCTTGAATTAAGCTTCAATTATTTTTCAGTTTTCAGTGTGCTGCTACAACATTAAGCCACATAGTTTTATTTCAGACGTAAATATAGTCCAATCATGGACGGCACAGTGGTGTAGTGGTTAGCACAGCAAGAGGGTTCCTGGCGCTTCTGTGCAGAGTTTGCATGTTCTCCTGTGTCAGCGTGGGTTTTCTGTGGGTACTCCGGCTTCCTCCCACAGTCCAAAGACATGCAGGTTAAATGGTGACTCTATTGACTGTAGGTGTGAATGTGAGCGTGAATGGTTGTCTGTCTCTATGTGTCAGCCCTGTGATAGTTTGGCGACCTGTCCAGGGTGTACCCTGCCTCTCACCCAATGTCAGCTGGGATAGGCTCCATGCAGCATTTTCTTTCACTTTTTTCTACTTAATATCTGTTGGTGGAGGCTAATCTTGTGCTCAGGACCATTTTTAACAAAACCTGAGTACTCACAACAATAAATTATTTCAGGCTTATTCCATCACATTGCCAAACAACCTCCAAGTGTTTCTATTTTTCTGGTCTCTCAATGTACATCCCTAAACAACTGAGAACATTCAGTCTTCTATAAAGGAACATCCCAAGGCCATGATGATAATCCTCCAGATGTTCAGACACCCTTCACACCACAAAACATACATGTTACTGCATGAATGGTGAAGATTAGCACCTCTGCTAATGCATGATCGGGTTTCCCTTTTTATGAACACAGATGGACAAGCACACAAATGAACACAAAATCACACACACTGAGGTATTAACACAAACACACACATGCAAAAATATGGATGCACACACATTGTAGATGGACCAAGATTTACATGGAATGACACATACTGTGCACACACAACATACTGTGTCACACATATCACAAAAGTAATTCCTAGATGTGTTAAGACCAGCGGGGCTTAGGAAACGAGGCGCAGAAAGGGTAGCAAACAGGTGGCCAGTCGGGAAAGAAAGAAACAGAAAGACAGCGACAGTGTGTGTGCATGTGTGTGTGTGTGTGTGTGTGTGTGCACTTGTATACGTGCATGCCAAGATCAGGGGTGAAGGAGGAGCACAGTGTCTATGCACCTGTTGCGTGACTCTGTTGTTATACATCAGCTAATTGGTCTTCACCATGTCCAGAACTCACACACACATCAGACACAATGTGGTTCATTCACAGGCACACACAATAAGTTAGACAAGCTCCATCAGTGCACGTGTACACAGGTGCGTCATGCAAGAATAACAGGAGTGATTTAGGGGTGATTTTAAGTGCAGACAAACAACAGAGAGGAATTAGGGTGACGGAGGCTGACGTAGAGTCAAACAGATGGACGCAGACGGACAGAAAGACCTACAGATAGAGAGAGAATAAGAGGCACAAGACAGGGACACTCACCAGGGTCTGCTTGTATCTCAGAGCCTTCCTTTCCGATGCATCTGCGGCCATTGACACACTGTCACTGACCCAAAAATAAACCCAGCCGCTCACCGTCTGTCTCAGCATTACCAGGACCGCTCTGGACACCCAGCCAGGACACTCGCGCAAACACACACACACACACACACACACACACACACACACATAAACTGCATTACCACACAGGGATAGACATATACACGCACGTACTCCCTACACAAACACACACACACTCACTCTCTCTCTCTCACACATATTCTGACATGGTGCAAACTAGCTCCAGCTGGGGTTACCCTCTCATGCCTCAAGCTATCTGCCAGCCCCTGTGAAGTTCAGTCAGCAGTGGACAAAGACTAAATGTCAGAAATTTCATAGTGATTCAACTTACTGTATCAATTTTTTTTTTTTTGCTCAACATCTAAAGAGACATGGGTAGCTTTGTTGGTGTTACGCAGTGCTCAGGCATACACTGGTTATTCCATCCTAAGTCCCGCCCCTTTTTGCTCAGTGCTCCAGTAGTCGAGCAAGCTTGCAACACAGCAGAACCTGAATCAGCTCTTCCCTTTCCTGTTAAACTTATACACTGTATGCTATGTTGAAAAGAAAACCAGATTTTGAAGATGGTTAAAATTTGTATCATCATGTCATCTAGTGATCAGGTGATATGCTTTCTTGGTTTTCACCTGGTTGACCCGGATTTGATTCTAGTCATAAGAAAAGGCGGTGCAATGACGTAACAAGGCAGATCCAATAGTGTTGTCAAGGATGTTTGCTTCCCTACTGTGTTCTCTATGACATCACCCGATAGATTTTCAGTGGTCAAGATTACTGGTTTTAGCCCAGGAATAATTCCTAGCATGGGAAAGGACGGTACAACATTTCTGGATGTGCTGTATGCCGCTTTAAATGCAGACATGCTTCCTGTGTGGTCCATGTCTTATATCATCCTAAGTGACTGTTTGCTGACAGACACTATTATACCGAGGGTGGACAAATTAGATTCCGCCAAACATCAAAAATAAGTAGGGATGCATGATATATATCGGACTGATAAATTATTGGCCGATAATGGGACATTTTTATAATAAGGCATTATTCCAATAATTAAGGTTACTATTATATATATAGGTTATTTATAGGTTATTTATTACCAATAAATAGCGCCGATAATATGAAGCCAGACTGCTTTTACTGACTTAACAAGGACAGCATCTACAAACCGCCACAGTGGGTGGTAGTACATGTACCTTTAAACTAGGTTTGCGAGCTGCCAATTAACAGAGAAGGAGAACAACAACTGCAGCACGCTGTCTAGAGGCTGAAACATGATTTGGTTTGCCAAAGCAAGGTTTACAGGTTTGACAGATTTTTGTCTGTTTTGCTGTGACAGTCCTATGGAGGAAACCAGAAACAGAAGGTTTGCATAACAATACAGTGCAGGTTCATAGTCACAAGGTCACTACAATGACGTTTAGCACAAAAGCTGCAAATGTCACATTCTCATGTTTCTTGTGTTTCCTGTTTTATTTTGAAACTCACGTCTTGTCTCGTTTCAGGTCTCTACACTTCCTGCTCCCCTGTGTTTCCCGCCTGCTTGATTACCTACACCTGTCCTAATGTGTCACACCTGTGTCTCGTTGTCTCCCCTATTTAGTCTCTGTGTTTCCCTTTGTCTGTGCCAGTTCGGTTGTACTTTGAGTCAGCGTTCCAGCCGTTTCTTTGTTAGTTTGTTTGTCTTGTGATATTGACCCTCTTTTTAGATTTCTGGATTTTGTCTTTGCCTGTCGTTTTTGGATACCTTTGCTTGAATGACTGACCTCTGTGCACCGAACCTAGCCTGAAATGAAAGGACATTGTTTTGAACTTTGCTCCGTTCCTGAGTCTGCATTTGAGTCTCTTTTGGTTCAGTGTGATAGCAAATACATGAAACAGTAAATGTTTAAGTGCCCATTACAGTTGTACCGATACCAGTATCGGAAATGCCTCCGATACTGTCTTGCGGTAACGGCGAGTACAGCCTATGACCAATCCGATACCACGTAATGCCTCACGTCATTATGCATACACACGCTATAGGCAAACGCAATGGAAACAGAGCGGAGTTTAAAAAGCATTCTACTGTAGCCTTTAAAATATCTTTTTTACCAAATTGTGTGGCTGCACTTTAACCCGTGTCTTGATCTGTGTCAACACTGGATAATAACAATAAAAAAGGTTTTATGGCATTCATTCTACTATTATGTATTTATTTTTTAATATTTTACATAGAGTTTTAGGAGTTGAGACATACAACAATTCATATCCCATCCATTTTTATTTCACGCGCTGGTATCTGATGGTACTCGATATTGGCAGATACCTAAGGTTCAGGGATTGGAATTGGTATCGGGAAGGAAAAAGTGGTATCGGTATCTCTAGTGCCCATATATGTGTGGGTTGGCGATATGGCCCTAAAATGATATCACAATTTAAGGGTTTTTTGCAATAATGATATTCTTGACAATATAACAAATTAGTAATATATATATATATATAAATTATCTTAAATCAGTAATAATATATGTATATATATACATATACAGTGGTGTGAAAAAGTGTTTGCCCCCTTCCTGATTTCTTACTTTTTTGCATGTTTTCCGCACTTAAATGTTTCAGATCATCAAACAAATTTAAACATTAGTCAAAGATAACACAAGTAAACACAAAATGCAGTTTTTAAATGAAGGGTTTTATTAATGAGGAAGAA
>NC_065527.1:28767512-28774348 GCF_006386435.1 Epinephelus moara | reverse complement strand
TCATTTAAAAACTGTATTTTGTGTTTACTTGTGTTATCTTTGACTAATGTTTAAATTTGTTTGATGATCTGAAACATTTAAGTGTGGAAAACATGCAAAAAAGTAAGAAATCAGGAAGGGGGCAAACACTTTTTCACACCACTGTATATATATATACATATAGGGTATATAGACTGATTTAAGATAATAGAATTGCAACACAATAAGTGATAAAGTTTTACAGTTTGCCTTCAAATATTCAGTAAAAACAAAACAAAAAAATATCTCTCATTTCTTCAGTCACCTATGTTTACATTACCATAGGTTTATGACAAAACAACACTGTCTGACTGTGCAAACAAAGAGGAGAGGGAGAGATGCTGTGCTGCTGCCAGAGGAGCCGCTGAATGAGTTCCCTTTGAATGGTAACTCGCTACAAGACTCTGAGAAGTCCGGGGCTGTTCATAAACATTCATGATGCCCAGGCCTAACGATGCCACAGTTTATTCCCCACTGCTGAAGCTGCTCCTCTTTCTGGAACCACCGCAGAGTCAGTAATAATTTTGCTTTCAGTCATGTTTGTTGTTGCCATGGGTAACAGTATGACATCATAATGTCAACAAGTTGAAATATTGCGAGTATCACGATGTGAATTTTTTCATATCATATTAGAAGTTATACTTGCATTATCGTGAATGATATGATATGGCACATCCCTACCACATGGTGAGTTTTTTTTGAGTGGCAGGGTCTGTTTCAGTTTTTCCCAATGAGTAGAGAGCGTATGCAGCCCGCCTACAAAAAAGGCACTGTCTCTGGCATCTTTTCTTCAGAGTGTAAACAGAGCGCTTCTACTCAAAAAGCGCACTAGTGTCGTCCATTACTGTCTATCACATGCTGTATTGATATGTCAGTCAGGAACAATCACAACAAAGACTATTTGTGGGAGTAGATCAGCCAGACACTGACCAGTGTGTCCTCCATCTCAATCCCCACCGCTTCAGACCACCAGCGGGCAGCAGCTCCAGAGACAGACCCCCTCTTAGCGGCCACAGCAACCTGAATCCAGCCAGCGCAAACACCAGCTCTGAGGGACCAGACAGTCCAACAGTCGACTCCCTGTTGGATCGGCTAACAGGTTAGACCCAGCGCTGCCACTGGCCACCAGCTAACTGTGTCCTCTGGCAAATGGGAGGTTTATGCTGGCCACAAATCGAAGGTCTTTCTCCTGAGCTGCTGCTTGCTCACCTCCCAGGGAAGCAGCAGCAGGGAGCAATGTAAAGGGATGGTTGGGTTGGCTAGCTAGCTAATTCTTGTCTGTTTGTTTGTGGTCTGATAATCAGAGAAGGAGAGCAGTGCAAGGAGGGGCTGAGTGAGTGTGCTGTGTGCAGCTCTACAGTGAAATAACATTAAACAAATCAATGTATGGAAAACTACTGTATGAAGCGCGTGCATTCGCCCATGGATTGTCTGGTGGGAGGGGCTTAGGGCAGAGAGAGGCAAACTGCAGGAGGGTGGCATTTCAAATTCTTTTCCAGATTTCTGCCAACTCAAACGTAAAACCTTGTGAAAATATTTTAGTTCTAGATCCATGAGAGTTTGATCAACGATACAGTGATACTGTGGTTATGGTGAAACCTGACCACTAGCGTGCTGTAAATGTCTGGGTGTGTCATCACACCTGCTTTGACCTCACACACACACACACACGCACCAGAGCCAGTGTCACGCCTTCCAGCTCAAATAAAAGTGATAAGTACATTGAAGCCAGTTTCTTTAATAACTTGCTAGCTGAACACGGTAAATAAAAACTGTCTCAATGTTGCAACACAATAGAAGCTTTAATACTCATTTATCTACTTTGTATTTTTTATCTCCAGGATCTCGACTATACGCTTTTAAAAACTCTCTTTGAGGCAAGGACGTAATCTCTGTTAATCAAACCACCGACCTATGTCCTGTTTCATTTAGCAACTATATATTGAGCAACTACTGTGATTTCAGACTACATATTGCCAGTTTCTTGAGTCTCTAATGAATAACAAAAAGTGTCTGAGGGACAAAAGTCATTTTAAAATATACTTTGTTTAATTTAAATAGATGCACACAAACTTCAAGCTCTCAGCCTCATATTTTGGACAATCTCCTGATTTATTCACACTAAGAAAACAAAAAGGAGCAAGCGGACAAGTTTTATTTTTTCTCACGATTTTATTAACATTTTCCCTTTTGTTACATCAGTGAAGTTCTTTCTAAGTTGCCCATTCCCGAGCTCTTTTAGTCAATGTCATATTATAAATGTCTGTATGTTTACTTGTTTGGATAGAAACTCTGATATTTCAGCTCGACCATTACTGGATACAGCATATCACAGGTGACAGAATACATCGTGTTGCCCCTCCACCTAGTAACCCCAAGTCTGTCAAGTTGACATATGCAGCCAGCTGTCTGGAAACTCGGTGCACACACAAATACACTTGAACTGTGAACACACAAGTACATGTACATCGCAAATGTGATACTGAGTGCAAGGTGTGTGCAGGTGATAATGGTGGAAAGGAAAATGTGTTGGAGAGGTGGGTGTGGCCGACCTGAGAGAGGAAAAGAGAGAGGGAGGAGGGAGAAAGGAGAGACACAAGTCAGAAAACACACCGTGCTGGTGACAGCAAAGTAGAAACAGAGGTTCCAACGTCACCAGTGTCTTCACTGGAAATGTGTCTGCCTGTGGATTTCACGATTTATTGCAGACCAACTGCGAAAACATGAAAACTGAGAGGGCGGACTTGAATTTTTCTTACAGCTCTACATTTGTATGGCTCACAGGGACAGCGGACTACATGTTTTGGATAAGAGGAGCGCACAGAGTTTGATACCATTGCAGTCCCACAAAGTTGGCCAGGTAAGATGACAAAAAATATGTAACTGATATCACTTATTTTGTGTGTAAAAAACTGTGTGCACATCCACATACAGTGCTGTGTGAGTGTATGGTTTACCAGTATAACTTTAATGTTTATGGTATCATCCTATGAGATATTTGCATGTGTGTTCTGACCCTCCATGTTCAGGGTCCATAATGAACACCTGCCAAGCACCAAATGCAGGTAGATTTTTCATTTAGTGAGTAAAATATCTGAGGGCAACCTGCCACACTGGCAGGTAAATGTTTGTACCAAAACTGTTGTGTAAGAAAAAACTATGCCGAGTCTCATTTATGGGGCGTGCTGCTCTGTTGCTCTTCTGCTGTCAGTGTCAGTGTTTCATTCACACACATGCACACACTACATGTGTTTTTACGCATGTCTGAACAGTGCTGTGGGCTGATTGTCTCACTGTTTACAGGACTGTGCATCAGCTGATCTGCTGAAATATTACTTGCAGCTGGTCTGCTGCCAGCTTCCATTATGCTTAGGTGTAGCTGAGAGTTGCACCTATACTTATGATGGTAATAAGAAGTCAACCTGCCACAGTCTACAGCAGCACATTACAGCTTAATGCTTCTGTTCTTACCTTTCACAAATAAAAGCGATAGGCATATACAGAGAGAACTTATTCACCTCTTCTTTAAGTTTACATTCAACATAATACCTTATTATCAATGAAATCTGCTGGCACAAAAGTATATGTGACATAATAAGGCAATGCGTCATTTTGGCTGGTAAAAAAATACTTGGCCAGTGGATTTTTTCATCTACCAGTCCCCTTAGCTGGTGAGTCAAAAAGTTCGGACACTGATCATTTTACTTGTGTGTATTTACACGTCTATGTGTCTTTAACAGCATATTTTAGGTGTCTGCTCTTGTGGTGTGCATGCATATCTGTGTGTGTGTGTGTGTGTTTTGTGGGATGGCCCAGTCTTTTGTTGTGCCTGCAGGTGTGTGTTGATGCGGGAGTGTCATTAACATATGAGAATGTGGGAGAACAATGCAGACAAACAGGTTCAGTGACATCCATCCTTTCTAAAGGCTAAAGTCTGTGTTTTGTCTTAAAAAATGTTGACAACATACCAGTGTGACTTCGTAAGGCAATGTGCATGTGTCACACCGAGAGTACATTCTATAATAAGACTTTTCAGTGCTTTGTGAGGATGACGCTGCAGTATTACCACATGGAACAAACACACTTTGTACTTGCTGGTATGTGTCATGAACAAGTGTCTTTGCAGTATTGATAATAATACCATTACATCACAACAACGGCCTGTAGTGTACATTACATGTGTTGGTGAAACAGTTCTTCAGATGACAGAAAAGGACAAGGTAGGCATGAGAACGATTTCTTAAGTATTACTTGACTGACAACATATAAGCTGCTCATAGCCAAAGGCAAATTTTCATCTAATCCTTTGCAACACAAATAAATTAGCTAATGCAGTAATGTACACTAAGTGCTTTGCAGTATTTCTTTGAAGCATAAAACTCATTTTAGTGATTTCAATAGACGTTAAATAGCTGCATAGTTCACTAGGACGCTTTGCAGGGACCACGTAACAACAGTTTCAGAGGTCTATTCCAATAAAAAAATCAAAATCATCAATTTGAATCTGTTGCTGTACAGTAATGATTAAACCTGAAACAGTGTTGTTCGATGGTCAATCAGAATTCAGTTATGTATATTTAAACCAAAGGAAGAGAGCAAAGTGATTTTAATGAAGAAGCTGTCTGTCTCTCTAATCTCTGGTTTAACCATGTTGACTCTCTTACTTAATGTTTCAGAGTACATTAATATTTGCCCAAGTTGATAACCTTTGCACATTAAACATTCGTTGATTATCTGTTAGCTTGGCCTTATTTCTCTTTCTTCATCGGCTGTGTATAAGGACTATCTGAGTGCTTGAGTACAGTGAGTGACAGATTAGGCGAGGGAGGAGGCTGATCCTGACACTGTATGCCTGAATCTCAGGCAGGCAGTATTTTGATTCCACCAGGTGGACAGACAGACGGATCTCACCCTTGGCTACATTTGTTAAACAAATCAGATGGACAGGAGGACAACAGTAGGCCTATACGTGCCACTACTTGTTCAAAGTGGTTTCCAGGGCATCCCGGATGCAGAAGTGTGTGTCTGTCAATCCTAAATGGGTGTCCTTCCTTTTAACCTCCTGATTTGAATATAGGATCGACGAGTTGTGTTAAACATGCTTGTTTGAAAAAAACAGAGGCACAAGGTCAGATGTAAAGACAAATGTGCTCAGAGGAAATTTGCATACAAGCACACACAGAAACCTTGCCATTTAGTATATATTCCTGTGTTTCCCGAAGCATCAGATTGTATTTCTGCTGGTAGCTGATGGATGGGGTGTTGCCCCGGATTAGCAAACGTTCTGTTACTGCTGTTGCACAGGTTACATCCAGCGCTGGCACTGGCAGAGGGACCACAGAGTGTGCTAGCTTGAAGCGCTGTCACAAAGTGCGTTTCCATTAACCCTAGAAATGCGCAAAACCTTAATATCGCAATAAAAAACTGGTAATGGAAACACCTACATTTCGAAAAAACTCTCAAATATCAAGAAAAAGTTTTTACGCTCTCAAGTGTAATGGAAATACTTTTTTTTCGCAAATATACGCCACCGGACATTCAAAACCTCTGTGAATTCCTCGTTCACAATCGTCTCCCAGAAATCCTTTATCCGTGGTCGCTGCCACACACAAGGACTTTGCCTTTGGAATACCACTCGCTCTCTTCGTCTTCGGTTGTAGACTACTACAACAGCAGCAGTGGCAACCGAGATGAGATTTGGTCGCAAGAGATTTGGAATGTCCATCTTACTTCCGTAAACAAAGTGGAGTCTCGGTGGACAAGATTTTACGAGAATTACAGCTCAGCAACAAAACACCCTTTTAATGGAAACACCTGCAAGTCGCAATTGTACTTTGTCAAAACTTTAGAAATATCGCATTGAAATATCGCATTGAAAATTTGACTGTTGGCTTGAACATAGTTAATTACTGATGTACATCCCTGGCCACACATGGTTATGAGACAGTCCCAGTTCACTCTATTTTGGACTCCCATTCATTCGAACAAATGCTTGTCATTTCAATTTCCTCAATCTTAATTTTTGGGTAAAGTGACAGCCCTGCTAATTCTAGTCTCATTTATGGTCTGCCAAACAGTAACTTATTCAAATTCAGTACCCCATATTGCTATTTCCCAAGCTATTGTAGCTGTCGTATTTCGAGACTACCTGCCTGAGCGCAGTGTCTATGAAAATGCGGCCGGTTTCATCTACAGTAGGTAGAAAAAAAAATAGATGCAGTCAGGTCCGTTGTCAATGTTTTTGTAAGGGGGTAGGCGTGTGTGGGGGCACCTTTAAAACTAGAAAATCAATATGTAGCAGGCAATGTTGATAAAGAAACATGAAGTCCCACCCCTTTCAGTGTCCTCCATGGGACCTTATTTTGGAAAAAACATGTGCAATAGTTTTTGATCCCTTTTAAATTGTGCCATGAAATACACATATAGATAATTTTGCAAGTCAAGAAAATTTGTTGTAGTACGTTTTAGTTTTGTGTGATACTACTCAATGAATGACATCTCTCATCTCGCACAATATACCGTAAAACTCGGAATGTAAGTCGCAGTCTATTTTCTAAGGTCTCAAACAGGGAAAACAAGGTTTTATATTACTATTTGTTAATAAAAACGTTATACAAGTTATTCCTACACTGTTTCCCTTTATTTTTAATTTGAAACATTCAAAACACAATAACCTCTTAAGCAGCTTTGGTTACTTTTCAGATTGCAATTTTCCAAACAACCTCTTCAGGAAATAAAATTACGGTATAACAACATCGGTCAGCTTTCAGTGAAAATGTAGTGTAAAAATAAATAAAATCCTATTGTCTGTCCTGTTT
>NC_065527.1:28739035-28767422 GCF_006386435.1 Epinephelus moara | reverse complement strand
TGACAGTATGGCGGCTTGTTCACTGGCTGGCTATGATGTCCGTCACAAATCTTTAGCTATGTAGCGCCATCTTGTGGGTCAAATTACCTATGTCAGCATTTACCTTGGTCTATAGGTCGCACCGGTCTATAACCCGCACCCAACTTTTTAGATGAAAAAAAGGGGAAAAAAAGTGCGACTTATACACCAAGTTTTACGGTAGGCTATGTCACCTACACCAGCTAGTCAGGTGACCTAGACTTGCTCCATGCACAAATATTGAGCATAGCGTTAGTTCAGGCAGGACACGATGTCAAGCTCAGCTCACACCCCAGCTACATTAGCTGATCTCAAACAGCCAATCAACTGATGGCTCAGCTGATTGATGTAAGGGAGTCAGCTGATAGATCACATGATTCCTTTCTATGCAATCAATTGGCAAATCTCATTCAGGGCGCCCTGTTTAAACTGCTCTGGCCTGCCTACTGTTGCTGCTTCCTCTGCAAGCAGCTTTGCAACCCGCCTCCACCTTTTCATGTTGTGTCTGACTTATCAATGTCATTTATGTCTATAATTGATGGGTGCTCTGTTCTGTTCCCGGGGGGTCTTCGCTGCTGCTCTCCCTGCCTTAGGCTTTCCATGTAGGTGCATGGAAGGGCAGGGAGGTTTGCTCTCTCTGCCTCAGGCTTTCTGCTTAGGCCTAGGAAAAGCAGAGAGGCCCCAGAACAGAGCCATGCCACCAAATATAATACTGCAAGTGGAAATAAGATTTTCTTTGACCAAAGTGATCCTGACTGAAGTAATGTTATTTTACCTGAGGTGTTTGTCCAGCGACTCCTGTTCTTTTTATCAGACAGAAAGTGAAAAAAGAGGAAGAACTATTGCTCATGTGAGTATATCCTTGTGCGAAACACAGGCATCATAGGTTCAGCAAGAGAGAAAGCTATGACATCACCTACAAGACTTAGGTGGTCCTTGTAATTATGTATTTTCAGCCTTATAAACAATTATCTGACTAACTTTGACCTTTGTGACGTGCAAAACTAATTCATGGCACAATTCAGATTGGTTCAAAACATTTTTTAATTGGCATTAACTACCTTAGTTATTTTTGAGGTGCCATGGCGGTCCACCAGAAAGGAGGGGACACCCAATAAATACAAGTATGAAAAAACCCTGAACTCTAAATTCCCCCAACAACCAACTGATTAGCTACTCCTTACAGAGAGGAGGTCATTTAAACAAAATGATGATCTACTATATGGTAAATATAACACTACTTATGTGAGACCTTAACAGTTCCAGGGAAATGTTAAGATAAAATACATCTGGTATATCATGTGTGTGATTTGAGAAGTTTAATGGGCTGCTGAATGCCAGGTTATCCTTTCAAGGCTTTTATGGATTTTGGGTCACAGCTGAGCGACGGTAATGCTGATCTCTGCTCCTCTATTATCTGTGTAACTGATAGCTGGGTAACTATACGCTGAGAAAACAAGTCATCGAGCACTCCTCTTTATATTTGCTGTGCCAGTCCAGATAATAAAGGTCACAGGTAATATTTGCTGTGTAAGTATAGATGAAAAAAATGCCACAGTTAATATTTACATTTTCTAAAATGTTCTTCTAGTTGATCACTAATAGTCGATATCCCTCTGGGTGTGTGCTCTGCTGTTTACTGAACTTCACAGATAGCTCTTAAAGCTCAGTGAAAATCTTAACAAGCTACTTCACCTAGCGATACTGTGTATAGAGTTATTAGAAGCAGATACTGCATCACTCTGTCTAAGCTTAGAGGATTTAGAGTGGCTGCTGAGCAGAGGTAATGTTGATCTCTCCCTCCGACTGATAGTACTGGTGATCTATCTGTGTTCCTCTCTGTCTCTCCAGCATGTCATCCAACTCCACGGCCGATGTTGTGTGTGCACCGGACGACAACCTCTGTAGTAAGTACACAACTGCCACTCTTAATCTCTCCCTTTCTCATCACCTACTGTACACTTTCCCCCTTCCTATCCTTCCTCCTCAACCTGTCTCCTCTCATGTCTTGTCTCCCTTTTCCTTTACTTCTCTCCCCCTCTTCACATGCCTCCTCTTTTCTGCAAATGCCCTGTGCTTTCTTTGCTAACCTGAAACATGTCCACATTCCAGAATTTGGCAGCGATAAGATCGACCTGACAACCGCTGTATTGCTTCTTCTAAGGACTCCACCTTCCTCCAATGTTATTCTTTCAGCATTTATTCTGTCACTATCACAGATTTCTTCCTTTCTCAGTTATTTTTTTCTCAGTCTTACTCAGCTACCATATTATGTTACCATATCATCACGATACTTAGGTCATGATACAATATCATTGCGGTATTGCAATATGCTAAGTATTGCGATATAATATATTACGATATATTGCAACTTATTACGTTTTTTTCCAACTGCAAATTATTTCCCTGCAGGAAAACTTCCCCAACATCAGTTTTACCTAAAGTTTTCAGTCATCATCTGTCAGTAATCATTTTTATTTGCAGCAAAGTGTGATGCACAGTCACCAGTCCTCTGTAGGTGACAGACTGTGTTATTTTGTGGCAGAGCAGGTTTAGCGTTAGCTTGGCCGTCAGCGGCTAACGCTATCTCTGGATGTTGGAATGTGAGGAGAGCCCTCATGTTCGTGGTATTCCCTGAGTATTTTATTTTCATATGACACTGCTTGCAAATCGGATGTGTCATATCGAAGTCCTCCTTTCCTTCCGTGTTAAAAAATCCAAAATAAGTCCAGACGTTTGATTTAAATGCAGCACATTTCTGATTTTTAAAAAAAAATTATTTATTTTTTTATCTCCAATGCCTCCATCTTTGTCTTGATGAACTTCCTACCAAATGCCGCTGACTGAGACCTCTACTGACCTCACCAGGAAAAGCAATTGATCTTATTATTCTAGTAACAAACGTTGTATCAAAATGTGTATTCGCAAAAATTAATATTGCATATCATAAAAGATAGATATTTGGTGTCTGTGTATTGATACCATATTGCCACACAAAATATTGTGATCAATTTTTCCCCCATCCCTAATTATTACCTGCCTCAGATCAGCATCTTCTTCTTTCCTGCCATCAAAATGAGCTCAACTGCTGCCAGGGTGTCCTTTCTTATCTTATATCTCGGCTGGTACGTTAAAAAATAATAATCAACAGGCTCCTCTTTTCTCTTACTAGTGATGGCCTAATGAAGCCTCATGAAGCATTTTCTTCATTTTATGAGCCCACTATGGCGGTTTTTTTTTTCAACAAGAGGTTAAAAGCACATTGAATTGCCATTCTTTGAGCCTCCCTTTTTAAACCAAGAGCGCCATCTAGTGGGCTCATAAAATAAAGAAAACGCTTCATGAGGTTTCATTTGGCCATCACTGTCTCTTACTGAGAGACCTTTTCATCCTACCACGTTGATTTTCTGGCTTTTGCATTTTGACTTTGATTTACAGCCCCTAGACTGTAAACCTAGTACATCAGCAGACAGCAGACAGCTGGTGAATGCTTCTTCTGGGGTCATACAAACATTAGACCTACAGTTACACATTTTGTCCTGGCAAACATTTAGCAAATGAAACATTTGGTTCAAAGCTATTGAAGGGGTAGTTTGCATTTTTGGTGGAGGGGCTGTATTAGGTACTTATCCATAGACAGTGTATTATCTACAGCAGACATCAGTTGGCTTTCTCACAGTTTGGATAAGCAGACAGGAGTAGTGCCAAAGAAGCTAGGCTATGTACTGCTGTGGCTTGGAGGTCAGGTAAATATTATTTTTGCTTTATTTAATGCAGTACATTTTCTCTACCGTAGAACTGCCATATTTCTATACATCTCTCTCTCTTTCGGCCTGTTCAGTCTCCCTCTGCAAAAGTTCTCCTGTATATTCTGGTTCAGAAATGTATTCTCTTGTCTCTACAGTAAACAGGAATACATAGTTGTTGTCATAATCACTCAGTTGTATTCGATGTCTCTTCCATAAATATCTGACAGTCTGACCAAATTCTGATAATGCACTGTTGTTTAGCAACCATAAAGTACATTATCATTTCTGTATTTATTTAACAGTGAAACTGTCGGCTACCGTGATGTTGCAACATCCAGTCTCTAGATAAGGTCACATGAAATACTGGAGTTTCAAGTGATGTGTGATTACACAATCAGATGCAGTAATACTACTGAGTCACACATTGTGCTGGGAAGTCTGATTTGAATTGTGTTATCTAGCATTTCAAGAACCATACCAGTAAATGTTTTTTTATTAACGTCTATCAACTGAAAATCAAGTTGGATTTAATGTAGTTACAGTGCTACTTTTTAAATGAATCTGTTCTTTTAACTGCATCATAATACGATTATAATGTAGCATAAATCTCATAAATGATTAGTCCTGTGTCGATTTAAGCCCACCTCAGACCAAAGATTTGTGGCAAGACAAGATGAAACAGGCAACTACTTGCAATGTTGCAATGTTGCAAACCTGCAACATTCTCAAAAACCTGCTGGCTTACGCCAATGCAACTAGATGAGATGGTGTATCATTTCAATGCAACAACTCTCTGTACTGATTTGCAGCTTTTCAGGCTCATTTTGTGGCTGAATATAATTTGTAGCTTTTTAAACTATGAATAAGGATAGTGATAGTGAGATACTGACGACAGTTGCATTTGTAGTAGTGATGAAATGGCGAAAAACAAACAGAATGAGCACAGATGGACTGTATTCATAATAAATATCACACAGTAATATAAATAAAGGTGAGGTGTGTGAGGGGTATAAGCACATACAGCGAGCAGCAGCAGTGACCTGCCGTCCGACACCGGCACACTGTGAGTACAAAAACAGAGGGCTCAGCTGGGACAGAGCACCTGCCGTAGCAAGTGAACACACCATCTGCGGTCATTTTGACTTCACCAGTAGACTTACTATGAGCCGACTGGCTTTTGAAACAGGTGACGTACTTTATGTTCTGGAACCAGCTGCTGGCGATTTGACCAGTTGCAGGTGACCGCATCAGTCGGCTCAAGTCAAGCTCAAAGTTCTAAAACGGGTTTGTCTCGTTGCCAGTCTTTGGTCTGAACTGGGCTTTATAACACACCTTAAACTGTCCTTACGTATGCATGGTTTTTTTTCACAGATTAAACTGAGTTTACGTCTGATGACAGAATAGGAGTCAATATATCAGTAGAATGGGAATGCTAGACGTCTTAACAAACATGAAAGACTAAACAGCCTTAACTGTTGTACTTGAACAGAGTCTTTGAGGAGGAAAGGTATCCAAAGTTCAAGCTCAAACCAAGCCTTTAATGAGAATGACAAGAAATGATTTACGCCTTTCTACAAATCCCTCACCACACCTAAAAATGTGCCACAACCAGAACGTTATAGTGGTCTGTTTGCACACACCAGTGGCTTTACATTCCAGCGTCTTTCTTCTAACAACACTGACTTCACATCAGGATTGCAACGACAGGAGGTGTGTGAGATGATGGATTTGATGGCTACTACTGCAGTGTAGTAATGTCACAGAAGGGTGTGTTGGTCTACACCTTAAGTATGGTACTAAAAGGGCTTGAAGAAACACATAATTATAAATGATCAAATGAAAGACAATTAAATCAAAGTAATAAAAATAATGAATATAAAGTTACACAGGGAAATCCAGTGAAGGAGTTAAAGTGAACATAATGTAATAATGAGTAGAACCCTGTGTAACCAGGAAAACATTTATGCATTTCCTGCTTGGCAGCTATCCAAAAAGTGGGTCAACGGTTCAATATGCATGCAACCAATGAATTTTTTTCCCCGTTAAAGGTTTTTCGGGGGGAGTTTTTCCTTATCCGCTGCGAGGGTCCAAAGGACGATGAATGTCATATGCTGTAAATCCCTCTGAGGCAAATTGGGATTGGTGATATTGGGCTTTATAAATTAAACTGAATTGAACTGAATTGAATCAGTACTAGGGCTGAGTATCGTCTAGAAGTTACAGTACCAGTACCAATGTTAAAGTGACACCAATACCAACAGAGTACTTCATTTGATATCTTTTTTTTCGCTTACCCATGCAAATTATTCTTACGCAGAAACATTCTGAATGCATTCAAATGATTAAAATAATTATTTAATAACTTTACAAAAATAACATATGTCAAATACACCATGCTTGACTTCACCACACAAAATGATGTATGGGTTGTAGATGCTGCAGCAGTGGGCCAATCACATGTTGCAAATCAGTGAATGCTTGCAGTGACTGGATTTAAGCAAAACCATACAAATATCTTATAAACTGGGTACAAAAAGGATCGAAGGCAGGTATCATTTGACTGGAGAAGCTACAATACTACTTGGTACTGGGTTATTTTGGTCTATACCTCAGAGGTATCACAGCTCTAATTAGCACTGTCTGAATCTTAGTGATGTATGACTCAACTAAAGCTCCTGGACCAGTCTTACTGCCAGTTACAGCCCAGTTGTATTATGTTGGCGATAAAGCAACAATGCAGCAGGACGGGTTGTTTAACAGCCAAGTGGGGCACAGGCAATGAGCAATGCAATAGTATGACAATGACAAGCAATGCTGGTTAATGCTGTCCACATGCCTTTGAATTATACAGACTCATTATCATAGTGACAAAAAGTATAGAAACTACGACAAAAAGCATTAAAATAAAATAACAAGATTAGCTTTATGGCAAAAAATATTTTTGAGCTATAACAAACTGACTAAATTAAGTGAATTCCTGCTGATATTCTCCTGTTTTTCACTGAGAACTGATGATTTAATTCATATCTGACTGATTACACAATATTCAGATTTAAAAGTTAATTTCCTTTTCATTTTGTCCTAGCTTGTACCGTTGCAATAAACATTCATTATCCGTAAATGCTCATCTCGGAGCCTATCTTGGCTGACACTGGGCGACCCACTGCGACCCATCCAGGGTCAACATCCATGTGATGGTCTCAAGACAACATTAGATAACAGAGATAGCTAGCTATCATGCTAGCTAGTTAATGCTTTCTGCTAATCTATTGCTTGATCATTTAAGTTAATAACTTCCCCCACTGCTCATTTAAAAGGCCAAAACATTAAAAGGTGTTCTTGGTTTATCATGTGCTTTAGATTGGTTCCCCATAAGCCTCACTTTCATTACGCAAAACTTTCTGTCACTGGGTACAATCCTGGAGAACAATTAAGGATACAGTTGGTAGGCTAGCATGCACATTTTAGCATGCTAGCAGCCAGAAACAAACATCTATGACTCACTATCGTTTTGACGATACCAAAAAAGAACAAATTTTCTTGTTTCTTTCAAAATTGAGCAGGAATGACAGTTAACGTTAGAGTATTCTGTTATGATCAAGGAGTTAATACTAAGCAGCTGGAGCTTTTGCTGTTTAACTGTAAGCTCACCTTGCAAGCTAATGTGAGCTTAGTTCCATGGTGGCAAAATACTAACAATAAATGTAAAAAGCCGATTCATATTTAAATGTCTGTAGACTAGTGTAAACTAAAGAAAAACTTTCAGGTTGGGTCTCATCTTCTTATTTTCACGTCTTTGCACAGCTGTTTTGTATATATTTAGCAGGGCACTGGCAGCAGGGCTCTCTTTGATGACATCACAATCATTGATTGGCTGAGGAAGTTGTTGTACCAGGGCTATCGTACAAAATGCTGTTCTCAGGACAACAACCACTTGGCAAACTGTAAAAATAAAAGATGTTTTGCTGCCTCTCACAGCAGCTGTAGTCTGAATGTAATAATTTAATTCACTGGGCCGACTGCCAGCATCTTTTAAGATGGAACATTTACTTGTAATGTTACTCGATGCATGAGGCAATGACAAGAATCCATCAGCACACCTTAAATTTCAATGTGACAACTTTGACCATTCCATTGATTGTCATTGTCTGTTTGTATGACATATACACTTTTAATAATGAGAAGATCTTCAAGCATTTAAAATATTTCTTTTCATTTCAACCGGATTATGTGAACTGCTTATTCTAATCCTCACTTGGACAAAAAAAAAAAAAAAAAAGCCTTCCTGTGGGCTCCGGCAACACTAAACCCCTGAGCTTGCCTGAGAAGAACTAAATGCACAAACCTACAAATTTTTAAATAATCCATGGATAGAGACTCTCACTGCAGTCTGTTCTTTTTTGTTTTTGAAAATGTTGGCGTGCAGCCTTGTTCTGTGATTGATAAACGAGGTGCAGACTTCCATCTGTGTCACCAGTAATAAAGAAATACAGCGAGTGGTGGATAGAGCAGTGAGTAACCGCCCACATTTAAGAGAATTGTTTGTGGTGGAAAGGCTAAACTGATGTAGGGTCCAGGCACCATGTCTGCAGTGTTACTTTTGGCTCCAAAGATACCATACCGAAAGTGTTTGGTGGAAAGTCACACACGTTCACACTTACATTTACAACTACGGGCAATTTAAAGTCACCAGTTAGCCTGACCTGCATGACTTTGGACTGTGGGAGGGATCTGGAGAACCTGGAGAGAACCCATGCTGACACAGGGAGAACATGCAAACTACTCACAGAGGGTTCAAACCTGTGAGGCGACAGCACTAACTGCTGCATGACTGTGCCGCTCACTTAATAAACTTGTCTTACAGAGTGAGGTATTGTTGTCAGAAGTATTGATACTTATATACTTTATCAATTCCACATGTTTAAAACAGCATGATCTGAGTTAATTATATAGTCAGTAGCATCAAACATGCAGAAGTGATTCAAAAAGAACAGATCTGAAATCAGATTTTCAACCTAAGGCTGAACAGATGAAACCAGAGGGAAGAAAATCAACTGGTCCTCAACCAGTGGCTGTTACAGCATTCTCTGCAGCCACTTTTTCTCTCTTTTGCCATGGTATCAAAAGAGACACTGAGTATAATTTTTTTCTACTAGTATTGTATCAACGTTTAAAATTCCGGCATCCTGACGTTAGTGTGAAGGTATTTATAGTTGTACTCAAATACTGACATGCTTTTAAATTACAGTGTCATCTAGCTATACATCAACATATCAACACTGTTGTAAACAGAGGATGATGTAATTTTAAAGCAGCGCACCTGTCAACACTTGGGAGGTACAAGCTTTTCAACAGCCAATGTGTTCATCCTGCTGTATTTGAACACTGAGCTGGGCCAGGGGTACGAGCATCATGTAGCTCTTTATCCCCTACAGTGGCTCCCTGTGTTTGTTGGAAAAAGGAAATAAATAATTCTCTGATTGTAAAAGTGTATAGACCGTTTCAAACCGGACAACATAAACATTCTAAATGGGTCCCTTTGTATTTCCTGATTATAAAAACAAGATAGTTCAGATAAAATTATTATTGTGCCGCATTCCATTTCACATTGACACTCATTTTTTGCTTAAGTTATAAATCCAACGCACTCCTTTCCTCTACAGGGGTGTGCTTTTGGCCTTCCCTTAAAGCTCAAACCAAAGGCTGTGGCATGTGTAGTTCACCTTGCGCCTGTTTCTCAGTTGAATGATGTTCCTAAAGTTATTTCAAAAGTTTTTCAAAAGTTCAATAATACACGATGTTTCTAAAGTCAATGAGTAATTGTTGAGCGTCGATTGAGCATCTCAGTACTGTCTTAACTTAGATAGAGGGAACAAGGGGTTAGGACATTCCTAATTACACCAACTTGCCAGCTGGCACACAAAACACCTTGTACTTTAAAGTCTTAAAGTCTCCTCTTGAACCTGACATTTACACATAAACTTCTCTCTTTCTCTCTCAGTTGTAAGAGAGCATCTGCAGGCAGTGATTATCGTCCCTACGCTGCTCCTCCTGGCAACTCTGGTCACCTTACTGGCCCTGCTCATAATGAGGTACCGTCCTCAACGGAAACGGTCACGGATTGCATCCCTTCAACATCCCTCCCACAGCTCATCGCACAGACATACACAAAGACACAGCCACAGACATCACCTACAGGGTATTGATGGTAAGCGAGCATGCAATAGTCTCTCTGTCCATCTTATTCTTGTTAGATTTTTTCAATGTAACTCAGTTTACTAAACTGTCCTATATCTATGTCTCTCTTAATAGCACCTGCAGGTATAAACCCATTAGAACATGAAGAGGTGCCAATGTCAGTTCAAGAAGTGCAGCAGAATGTCAGGCCAACTCTTGCTGCAGTACCACAGATGTCCACAGGGAGGCATCATGGTTCCTTTAGCCAGATCACTGCCCTGCCGCTGACCTTCTCCATTAAGCCCAGTGACACAGTCAGCCTTTATAGAGCCCGCATGGACAACAGGAATGTCATCCTGAGGATGCTGAAGGGTAAAGTGAGATTTACAAAGTGAAACCTAAAAGAGATCCAACTGCTTACTGCATGTCTGCTGCAGAAGTGCAGAGAAAAGTTTAGTTTTGCTCTCCTGTTCAATGGTCTGACAACTGGTTCACAGACAACAGAGTTTTGTACTTTTTTTATGTGCTTGGATGTGCTTCATATCAGAGCTTCCACTGTCTCTAGAACATCAGTGGAGTGATTTTCCACATTAAAAAACTACAAATAAAAGTAATAAAACTCATTCTGTTATTCTCTCTCAGAAACGGCAAACAACAGTGAGAAGCAGCACTTTTTGGGTTTTGCCTCCTTCGTGTCGGGGCTGGGGCCGCACCCCTTCCTACCTGAGCTGCTCGGTGTGGTTTCAGTCCAGCCGCCCCTCATGATGGTTGTGGAGGAGCTGCAGCACAGAGACCTGCTGGGGTACCTGTGGAGATGTCGACAGGTACAGTCATCTATCAATCACCTAAACAGAGACAGATTATTCAGAGTGAGGTTTACATCACAAACTGCAGGATATGTGCTCATTTCAGAGGGCAATATTTCAGACTTTTGATGCCATCTGTAAAGGAATCAGCTTATTTTAAGATGGACGATGGTTATTAAAGTTTAAACTGGGCAGGAAAACAAAGAGAAGTTATTATACAAAGCACTTTAAAACCTTCTAACTGGACAAATAACATTAAAACTTAACTCTAAACCCTGACAATGGCTGCAAAGATTGTGACTTTTGAAATACAGTGTAGTTAAAGTACTGCTCTTTGCCTATGTGGGGCAGTATAGACCCATATATCTTACTGCTGCTGAAAGGGAGAGACAGCAGTATCCATATCATATGTCATAAAAGACAGGTCTGGCAGTCTGAATCAAAAAGCTACTATAAGGAGACTGACAATAACTGGTGTTTTTCCTTCTCCTCTCTCACTGAAGGATAATGCAGGTTCAGAGTCTCCATGTCAAATGACAGAGAAGAGGATCTTCACCATGGCAGGACAAGTGGCCTCTGCTCTGGTTGGTTAAACTGCTGTCTATCTGTCCTTCTGTCTGACAGTCTCTGTCACTGCTTCAAGGATCAAAATACTGTATGTGTGGGACTTCATTCTGTCTTACTGTTAACTCCCTGTCTGCCTATGTCCCAATTCAGTGTTTCCCCCACAACTGTACAGGCTGCCGGGTATGGGTGGGTGATATGGCCATAAAACAATCTAACAATATATCAGGGTATTTTAGCATTAACAATATTCTTGACAATATGACAAATGAGTAAAAAAGAAAAATTCTTATTATTTGAAGAATTGCAACAAAATAAGAGATACAGATTCTGTATACAATATTAATAGAACAACATAAATACAAAAATGCACCCTAGGATCTCTATAAATCAACAGGTGGTTTCCTTTTGAGTTGTTTTTTTTTCCACCTGGACCTTTATGCTCTGCCATGTCTCCTCTAATCATCACGCTGTAACCTGTGACAGGCTCTTATGATACAATAACTATTTCACATTTACATATATGTAGCTTTTTTGTCGAGCCGCGAGTGTCACATAGGTTTACATCACCAAAAGTTTACGATAAAATCACTTGACGACACCGACTCCAATGTTACTCTGCAGCCACACACAGCTGTAAACTGCAAAGCTGTGAGTCCCTGAGTGAGGCAGGTGTTGATGGTTAGTTTACTTGTCTTAAACGGTAAAGTGAAGATAAAGTTGTCGGGAGGCTACCTGTTAGAAACAGGCCCGGTACTGAACGGCTAACATGTTGATGGATTCCGTATTTTTATGTTTCAAGATGAACTAGTCCAGAGAATAATAGAGGAAAAACAAAACACTCTGTGAAACTTGCTAGAAGTGATGTTATGTAGCCTTGTTATATTTCATGTGGTATGAGCACCTGGATATGGACTGTATTTCAAAAATAGCCCTTTAAATGCTGCATTACTGCTCATATAGCAACTTAGGAGGCCATTTGACCTTGTGTGCTCTGATTGATTTTGCATGCATTTAACACACTAGTCATAATTTTGTTTTAATGAAGGCTCAACTCCTGGCACCTGCTTCCTATTGTCTTCACCACTGTTGAATGAAACAGCTGCAGTAACAGGCCAACCAGCTTTAAAAGTGACATATTCTCTTTTAAAATAAGTGCTGTGCGGTGGATCTGAGCTAAGCTGTTGAGAAGAGTGGTTCATGGGGAATGTGGACTGATATTTTTTAGGAAAATACATGATAAAGTTTGAAAGAAACTTTTGAGTGTTAAATTTGACAACAGAATTTGGTGTGTTTAACTGAGTTACCTCAATGCACATGCAGCCCAAACAGTCAAACTAGGGAAAACACTGTAATCTGTTATGATAAAGTGGTAAGCAAATGTCTCTCAGTTTACTTTTGACCGGCTCTCAGTTCTCCTCTGCTGTTGACTCAATTATAGAGCAAATACAGTCTGAACAATACCTTCACTCTCTGGGTTAGGGTTATGTTGTTGTACTGTTAGTCAAAAGAAAATATAATGAGAAATCTGCAGAAGAAAGAAGGATTTGTACTCTGTATTTTGTGTCCTTATACTGCTGGAGTTCTCTACTTTTCACAGCCAGGTCCTAAGAAAACATCATTTACAGCATCTCTTATCACCTTGTCTTTGTCTGAACATCTTTTAGGAGTACCTACACAGTCAGCAGTGCATCCATGGCAACGTAGGAGCTCGCAGCGTTCTGGTTGGTGGAGATCTGACAGCGAAGCTGTGGGGATTAGGCTCGGCCTACCGCAGGAGAACACAGGCCCATTCACCGGGGGAAGTAGAGGACATGGAGATGAGGAAGTGGCAGGCACCTGAAGTGCTGAGCAGACGACCCAGCAGTCGGAGCAGTGACGTGTGAGTGTCTATGTCCTCTGTAAGAAAATGAAATGCAAGGAAGGTAAAGCATGTCATTGAAATGTCCCGGCCAGAGTTATCAAAGCGGGAGCTCAATGTTCCCACATGGTTTTAGCCCAGTAAATCACAGGATGTTGAATGACTGGTCTATTCAAATTGTGTTAATGTGTTTATAATAAAAGCAAGCTTCACCACCATTTTTAATATTTGTAACAAAGGGTCAAAGGTGTTTTAATCATTTCTGGTGCACAAGATTAATTAACAATTCCTGTGTTTGAAAATGCCTGTAAATGTTGATTCCACTGCCCCCTACATAAATACTGCCCATTTATAGGGGATATAAAGGATGGATTTCTAAGCAAATATGTGCCTATACACTGTATAAACATTAGTTTAACCTGAGACCTGAATCCTTTCCTGTTTCGTGACTTAATGCCCTTCTCTAACTCTTCTTTTGACAGATGGTCCTTTGGTATCCTGCTCTATGAAATGGTCACATTAGGTGGGTGTTCTGAAATTCCAGATATACCTCCAAGAGAAGCTGTTTATATAATCAATCACTGCAGCTAGACACTAAGCAACTCATTTAAAACAAAAACTTCTTTGCTTATAGGTGACCCACCGTTTGCCCACATCATGGCGACTGAGCTTCTGCAGTATCTTCAAAGAGGAAAGCATCTCAAACGGCTAGCCACCTGCTCCAACTCACTGTAAGACAAACAGCACAAAACAGTTCTTCAAAAAGATTTTATGGGGGCTTTATTTGATAGGACAGTGGTAGCATGAAACAGGGAGAGAGGGGGGATGACATGCAGCAAAAGGACGAACCTGAAGCTGTGGCTGCTGCTGGAAGGACATTGTGCATGGGGCGCCTGCTCTATCAGGTCAGCTACTCAGCACCCTAGGAAACTCATGTGGTGCTCAGATATGTTTTGCGGCTCCAGGCAAATTATTTGGGAGCTTTTTGGGCCAAAAAGGGCTCTGTTGATAGTACAGGTTGCTGACCCCTGTGCTAAAGCATATAGATTCCTCACCTCAATGCTCACACAATGCTGCTAAAATGATTCCCCACTATTGATAATGCCTTGAAAACAATTCTGAAGTAGTGGAGATGGGAGGAACATCTTACCTTAGGCTAGGCTAGGCTGACAATATAGTTTTATTATATTTTTCATTGTTCTTTTGATTTTTTTCCAATCTAAGTCCCTATCACAAGTATCAAAAACTGGCATCAGATTTCATAGTTCTATTAAATGCTCTTGACATTTTCACAATATCCTTCTTCCTCCTTTATTTTTTTGGAGAGAATGGCAATATATACAGTAGTTGTATTCAAAGCAAAATCTAAGGTCAAAACCATATGGTTGCAGAGCCAACCCAAAGAATAGATAATGCACAACAAACTGTCTATCTCGGTCAAAATACCAGACATTGTGACATAGTTTGACAGACTTTTTGCACAGGTGTATCACTTGATATATGTAAAGAGAAAAAAAATACTTCTTTAACTCATGTCTAAACCAAGTTAATGAGGGTTTTTCTTTTCAGATTTTTCCTTATATAGCCTAAGTCAATGTGATATTTACAAAAGATAATGTTGACCATATCCATTATTTCTTTGGAGAGATTGTCTTTGTAAATAAGAATTTGGCACGTGTCAAATGGTGTGATATTTTCAGTTTTAATGTTTAAATTGTATTGTTTAACAGTGTTTTACCATATCTTGGTCTGTAGGTACTCCATCATCAGAGGCTGCTGCCACTGGCGCTCTGACCAACGGTTCTCCATGTCAGAGCTCATTAGAACTCTGCAGAACGGAGAGAAATCAGCAAATGGGAGGACAGTTCTCAGAGTGCCTGAAACACTGGACTTCGAGAAGTACCTGAGGGAGGCGGGATATGGAGAGGCTTACAACTATGCTGTGCTCTGATTGGCTGGGACCAACATCATTCAGGACTACATTGGTGCTGTTGTCCTACTGGAGGACTGCTGCAAGAATGAAGAATGAATGAAAGAAAAAAACTTTTAGCAGAAAAATGCACATTGCTTATATTTGTTTGAACTGTTGGAACAGTTAAACCTTTATTTTTGAAAAGTAATATATGAATTGTAAATATTTCTTTTTCTGTAGACTAGCTATCGTCCTCTTAAAGCCTAATATGATGAAAGAGAACTGTAAATTTCCTGCACTTTTTACCTGTAACATATATATTTATACATACAAACAGCTTCTCAGAAGCAACAGCAGGGGATGCACTTTATAACAATGTGAATGGACTAAAATACTGCACTATAAAACTAGGATTGCTTTTCTTTCCATGTCTTCTATGTGGACCATCAAAGGATGACAATGCAGACTTTTCGTTCAGGGCATGGAAACCTTAAAGGCAGCTTTTTGCATCACACACAGAATTAGCATGATACTCAACCATGTATTCATATTCATACTAACTACCTAAGCAGGGTTATACGTCATTCTCAAATGTCTTAGCCAAAGATATAAATAAACTGTTAATTGAAAACAGAGTTTGACAAGACAGAAAAACTGAGTAAATCTGCATCTGACTGTTGTCATCAATCAAAGGTCAATCAAGTTGTTTACTTGTGTTAGAAATCAAGGTTTTTTTGGTCATCTTCTCAAGACTGAAGTTCTGATTCAAGTCACAGGATACAGTGTAACACCAGGCCCTACATTTAAACTTGAAGGTCTGAAGCAGAAGTAAGGAAAGACAATAAGACAGAGCAAAAAGACTTGCCATTCTGAGGTGATCATCAAAATGATCTGTATACAAACACCAATAGTAAATACTATCAACAATATGTACAAAGCTAAAGGTAGCATTAAAGGGATAGTTCCTAATGTTTTTAAGTGGCACATCAATAGTTTGGAGAAGCAGGCTGGAGTCTACTGCTGTTACAGGGTCAGCAACAATACATATGTTAGCCCACCTAAAAAATAAATAAATCAATATCAGATTAAGTGTACACTATATTTAGAATATTCTCACTGCTTTTCCTCAATGTCAGAACATGATGTCCAATGTGACAATGAAGCTTGCATATTGCTCTCATCAAAGCCAGACTCTATTGAGAAAAACAGCGATTTAATATTGCTAAAAACAGGAGCTGCTGGTCTACCTCTGCCTCGAACGGTTATTTTGTTTGTGTTACTGAGTGACTTTGCCATTTAAAAGGGTTAGTTTGGATTCACCAAAGTCACAGAGTCACACTAACTAACTAATCAAAGCAGCAATAATCCAACTGCTCCCAAGTTTAGAAAGCTAAAATGACCGTTTCTCTCAATGTAGTCTGGTGGCTTTGATGAGAGCATAGATGGGGAACTCAAGCTTTCAAAAGCCTACTCATCAAAATAGGCTGACAGAAAAGTAAAGAAGTGAAATATTCTCAATATAGCATCCACTTAAACTGATATAGATTTTTTTTAGATGTCAGATGAAGCAGCTAGATCTAGTCAGTGGATTTGGATGAGGAGGAATAATGTCAGTTGGGGGCCAGCAGGGGGACCTACCAGGCAGGGTACATAACTCCTTGAGAGCAGGTGGAGAGATCCACCAATCAGTCCTCTCAGGAGAAAATCCAGGAAGAAGAAGGTTATTTAAGTGTGGGAGTGGCCTATTTGAATCCCTTTTGTTTGAGACAATGCTGCAAGGTGAGTGTGTTTGCTGATTCTGTGAGTTAATCTTNGTGCTGTTTGGGCTGAGAAAGCTTTGTTGAAGGTGGCAGTGCTGTTTGGGCTGAGAAAGCCATGTGTAAGTAAGGTAAAGGAGGTTATAGGGTTGGTGCGGGGAGCAGTGAGAGCTGGCATTAGGGGAGTGTCTCTGGGACGCCAGAGATCACTGTCTAGCCTCCTGGAGGTGTCGTGGGACCAACTATAGACGAAACACTGGTGAAAGGAGGTTCCCACCCGATGACCCCAAAGACATGTTAGTTATCACTGCTCACTGGTCTGTATAGTTAAGCCTTGCCATATTAGCTTATCATAGGGCTTAGAAGGTTATTCACTTTTCAGATTTCTTCTGTTTATTTGAACTTTTTTTGGTGGCTAAAATACCTTTTGTTGCTGACCCCAATCCATACTGCTTTGCTTCTGTTCGGACTCCAGGTTGCTTCTCCAAACTGGGAGCATGCCGACTGATATCTACTGTAGATAAAACACTGACTACGGATAAGGACCACATATAACTCCACTTTGAAAAATCCAAACTATCCCTTTAAGGATGAAAAAAGACTTCAATCACTAAGGTTGGAGGCTAAGGTAAAGCTGACAGGAAGTAGATAAATCTGAGGTTCATAAAATGGATATACGTCACACTACGTTGTGCAGGTAGAGAATAAAAACATTATAGAAGAGTCAATCATCCCTCATGGTCAGTTCAGTTCCATTTTAAAAATAAAAACAAAGGCATCACAGTTTTAAAACAGTTCCTTGATTATTTATTTGCATGATAGTATTGTTAGCGTCTCCTCGTCAAACTCAGTCCCTCTAAGATTTTGCAGTTTTTTTGATAATTGCAAGCACACACATCTTGATCCTTAAGTAGCCTCCTTATATTAAAAAAAGGCCTTTTGCAGAACCCACAGTCATTTTGTGGGAAAAGTGCTACTTTTTAAGAGAACGATGAAAGAAAGTTGCAATGGTCTGCTTGTTAACAATTTTGTGTAAGATGTGTGCAGACCTGCATTTGACTAAGAAATTGTGGCTCGCATCACTTGTAACGCAGCACAAGTGCTAGTTTTTGGTCTTCACAATATGCCTAGGGATCTGCTGATTTAAACACTTCAAAATCCGGGGACCGCTATGAAATATAAAACACACAGCTATCAAAGATTATTATCCTTTTTGAAAGAAAATACTGTAATAGCCACAGTCACTAACAATAAAGCCAAAGGTAGCTAGCTAGAAAGGTAAATACTGTTGGTAGTTACACGCTATGTGACAAAGCTATGAGGAAGACAGCAAGATTCCTTGATCAAGGTCGCTACTATTGAGTCACGCTTTTTGGGAAAGGCAACGGATGTCATTGCTTGAAATTACAATAGTAAAAAAGTAAGCACTAATATAAAACAAGGAATGATATGAAAAGCAGTTAAAAAACAGACGATCCTTATCTAAACCTACTGTAGAGACTAGTGAGAAAGGCCACAAGGTTCACAGAGAGATAACATGAGAAAACTCCTACAGTAAAAAGCTTAAACAAGGCAGTCCAGCAAACAAATGTGCATTTAAATATAAAGGCAAATTTTACACTTATTACAGTATAGTTTAAGTTTTTCCTCATTCATTCACACACTCATTCATTCAGGTATGATTTTTTTTTGTCATCCATCCTAGACGTAGGTCCACATGTGGCTACCAGCCGTTTTTTCTTTACGAACCCTCTAGCTTTGTTCATGAATGTAGCTTAAAAATACTTCAAATTAACAGCTTACATTTGCTGCTCACTTTCATTCTTCAGTTTCTCCACATTACCTCCAGCATTTCTTTATAAGGTCTTAATGTGTAGGATTTAGTGACATCTAGTGGTGAGGTTGCAAACAGCAACCAACTGAAACATCACCTGTGTGTAGGAGAACTATAGTGGCCAACACAAAAACGTTCCAATGTCAGTGTTTGGTTTATCTCTTCTGGGCTACTGTAGAAACAACATGGCAGACTCTGTGGAAGAGGACCGCTCTGTGTGTAGATATAAACGACTCATTCTAAATGAACAAAAACACGAATCTTAGTTTTGGGAGACACTAATGAAAGTTATGAATATTATATTCGAACTCTGGCAAAAGATGCTCCTAAGTCCTACACACTGGATCTTTAAACTTTAAGCCATTTCACAAAATCAAGCCCATGACGTTACCCTTTACTCACACACATACTTTCATATAGATCAGGAGCAGCTGTACCGTTTGAAAAAAGTGTCAATCCTGAAAGTGCCTGACAGAACACAATAGTCACAGAATTTGCAGATTACAATCCTTTTTAAGAGTCAACAAGTCCTTTTAAAAACAACTTAAAACAGCTGGATCCCCTAGAAACACTGAGTGAAAAACTCTTTATGTTAAAACACATTTTGCAGTAGTGTTTTGTCAACTGTCCATGTGCTCTGTCTGTAAAAACTGGGTTAGGATGTGAGAAAACTATAAGCAGCATCACTATTTTTTTGCCTCACTTGAAATATGAAGGGATTTAGGTTTCATTTGGACTCAGCCAGTACCCTGTATTTTTAAGTGTACCCTGTAAACTGTAGAATAGGCATCTTCCAAAATAAAAGTGCCCATTCTTACAAAGAGACCATTATTTTGAAAATACTAGTTTTTACATAATAAGTTAGAAATCATCTAAGTTCTTCACTTTCAAAAGTACTTGGAAATAAAATCAATTATAGTCGTAATCAATGGATACATAAGTATAGGGAGGAGATTTTAATTGGAATTTCTTTCCAGTATTTCTGACTTTATGCTATGCTGATTGTGGCTTAAACAAAAGAGAAGGGTTGTAATCAACAACACATTTTAGGAAGAAGCCAGGAGTGTTTGTCTAAATGAGAGAAAAAGAATCCTAAATTTATTTCAAAGAGTAAAAAGTGGGCAAATCTCTGAAAATACTTGTCCTGTACAATATAGTACACAGAACGAACACTAATGTGTTCAATGTTTTGTTGAACTTTAGCAGGAACATAAAATTTGGCAAAAATGGAATCAAGATAAGCACAGCCTGGGTCAAAGTCTGTAGAAAGGGCAGCCCTATTTATACAACGTGGGAATCTTGTACAAATATGAGTTTTTATGGTGATGACACAATACAAGTGACTTCTGCATTAAAAATACATTCAAAACTGTAATTTTTACATTTTTGAATGCAGACGTTTGACTGAAATTGTGCATCTTATGCCAGCCTTACACCAAACTGCTTTTCAAGCTACTTCACTGTTGCGGAAAATTTTCCAATGTCAGGATAAAATCATGTGAGCTTTACCTCAGTTGGTGCGCACCCCTGTGATCTCGATTGCTTGGTGTAAGGTGGTCATAAAACTCAGTCCGATCTGTCTTTAGTCAGCCTTTTTCTTGTCTTGACATTTCAATAAAATCAAACATGTTATCCTAAGTTTTTAGTCTTGGCTTATGCAAGCACTGACGTTCAATGAGGGGAGTTTAGCAGCAACTAACAGCTGCGCTCTCTCCAGCACCAAACAGGAAGAAGAAAACTTAGTGGACAGTAAAAATGGAAGGGACATCAGGAGGTGCAAGAACATGAACAAGTCTCGGGTCTCTCTTAGACTGTGGAAAAAGGGGGAGAATCTGGTGGAGTTGTCAAGTAAACAAGATTAATTCAGCGTGTACCTCATCCTCCAATCAACACTCATTATAATGAGAAATTTTAATTTCTGAAGCAGCTCTCCTCTCATTCCCACAGTCTCCTCCAACTAAAACAGCACAACTAACCAACGGAGGCTGGTAGTGAGTGGAGGTGACACAATCCAAAATGTAAAGTATGTGTGCAAATATAATTTATCCATATGGGTTATATTAATGCTGAATTGACAATAATACTGTCTACATATGTCACCTTTTATCTTGTGTTTCTAGAGTTATATGTTTTGCAGACGTGAGGAATTGTAAGTCATGTTTTTTAAAGAGTTTGGCATAAGATTTTCCACCAGGAGCAGGATAGGAAATAATCTCAAAAGGAATTTAGTTGAAGTCTTGCAAGAAGTGAGCCTGCAAGATCCCCAGTCTTTGTGAAAAGTGTGTGACATAAAACTCCCATTGTCTTTAGATGTGAGAGGATGTGAGACTTTAGTCTCTTAAAAGGTTTCTAGTGTATCTTGGGCGTAGAGAGCAAAATGAAACCACTTGGTAATAACTAGTTCTAAACTGCAAGTACTGATTGCGCAGAGATAGCATTTCAGGGGACACGTATCTTCACCAAAATATAGTTGGTAATCTGTAGAAATTTTGCAACTCACAGACATGACAGATTAACAACACTCCTGTGCAAATACGATATTTGAAAGTGTGCTCCGAATTGGACAAACCAAGGACAGATTCAAGTGCTGCAGCCATACTTAGAGCTAAAGAGCCTTGGCTGGGTTTTGAAAGTGAACTGTACCTCCTACATACATGTCCAGGACTCTGACTGCTCTGGAACCAGTTCCATATCTGAACTGGGTGTGGAACAGGAGTTTGGGGTAAATGCCCAGGGCTTGACTTTGAACATTTATGGAAACACTGACATCATCAGTCTCTCAGGTTGTTAATGTGGGCGCAGATCTTGAGGGCAGGACCGAGCTTGATGTTCATGGTGGACATGAGATGCTCCTCCTTCAGCAGCAGCAGGGCCTGTCCGTCGATCTCCTGCGACAGGAACTGGGAGGCCAGCTCCTCACAGCCTGCGGAGAGGAGGATGAAGAATATAAGGAAACAAAGAAAAATGGGGAAGGAGGACAACATTGAAAACAGACAGGAAGACAAGAAGAGCAATGAAGAATGGATAATGTGCAACACGCACACAAAACAGATCAGTATCAGTATTTTGCCGTAAAGATCTTCCAACCTTGTAGTGAGGAAATAAACTGTGACACGTCCTCCACGCTCCACTGTGCAGGGCTAGCAGGCAGGCAGCTGGGTGCAGAACTCTCCGTCGGGAGTGGAGGAGGCAGCTGGTGGCAGGAGGCTGAGGAGGCAGGCGAGAGGGACATGGGGTCATCTTCATCCTCCTCTCCACTGGACTCCTCGTCCGAATGGCTGGACTCTGAACGGCACTGCGGGGAGGAGAAGCAGAGGAACGCGTGAGCAAGGTTTATAAAATGGCTCAGTGGTTGACAGTAGAAGCCCTGTGGTTGCACTGGATTGTTTCCCTGTGTGTGATTACATGTAAAGTTTAAAGCTGTGCCAAGCAACGTTATTATTATATAAAATGAAAATGAAAAGCTCCATCATAGAAATAAAGCCCACAAAAGAGTTTGGCAACATCACAGAGAGAATGATTCTTATCGGGTGATTTGTTTTTTAAAGCTTGCAGTTCCTGCTTGCAGCCACACGGGGGCAAACAGGCTTAAAGGGATAGTTAAATTTTAGTTGTATGAGGTATTTAACCATAATGAGTGTATTACATACAGTAGATGCCAGTCGGCACGTCTCTAGTTTGGAGAAGCAGGCGAGATGTTCTGCTGTGATCAGCATATTTTCACCACTTCACTGAGGCCGTTATATCACTCTGTCTTTAAAGTCAGACTCCATTGAGAGAAACAGTGATTTAAAGGGATACTATGCAGCATTCTTGGTTTCGCCTGGCTATATTTGCATTTTTTTGGCACTGTGTCTCTTGGATGCCTGCTGCTTATGGTCTGACAACCGATCGCTAGCTTTTTATAAAGCTCTGATCTCACCTGGTCGCTGTGGGGTAACGCCCCTAAATTACTGATCACAGAAAATGAGAAGAATATAAGAAAATAGAGGGTGGAGTCTCAGCTAAAAAATGCATCGCTGTCTTCTAGTGGGTCATAAGTGATGATTCAGAGAGATTACTTCTGTGTAAGTCTTTGTTTTTTATAAAATTCCTGCATTGTATACCTTTAACCTCGCTGAACACAGAAGCTGCTGGTCTACTGCTGCCTCAACCAGCTTGTTTGTATCATTGTGTGACTTTGGCGTTTAAAGGGGTTAGTTTGCATACACAAAAATCACACAGTAACACATACTGTCTGTCCAGACTAGCAATGACATGAGTAGCCATGACAGTTGACAAAAATTCAAATACAGCTTCATACATAACCCGTCAGCATAGAAGATCTGTACAATCAACAAAGTTTTAAGATGGACATCCAAGATTAGTGTCACCAATTCAATATCTGACCACATGTCTCCCCTTTTGTTCCTGAGTCAGTGTTTTTGCAGAACATTATGATGTCACAGTGAAGCTGACCTTTGACCTTTTGGATATGAAATGCCATCACATAATTTTATCCTGTTAGACATTTGTGTCAAATATTGTTATAATTAGCATGTGAATTCTTGAATTATGGCTAAAAACATTTTTCGTAAGGTCACACTGACCTTGACCTTTGACCATTAAAATATAATCAGTCCATCCTTGAGTCCAAGTGGGCGTTTGGGCCAAATTTGAAGAAATTCTGTCAAGACATTCTTTAAGTTGTTTTTCCCAAAAATGGGATGGACCAGGTCACAGTCACCTTGACCTTTAACCACAAAAATCTTATCAGTTCATCTGTAAGTCCATGTGGACTTTTGGGCCAAATTTGAAGAAATTCTGTTAAGTTATTCTCAAGATGTCGCGCTTACAAGAATGGGACAAATCAGGTCACAGTAACCTTGACCTTTGACCAACAAAATCTAATCAGCTCATCCTATGTGGATGTTTGTGCCAAATTTGAAGAAATTCTGTCAAGATGTTCTTGAGATCCTGTTCACGAGAATAGGATGAACAGATGAACAAACCAAAAGATAATGCCTTCGGCCACAGCTATCGCCGGCACATAGGCATACAAACATATTAAAAAAGAAAGAAATTAATTTTCTACGGTTTCTTTAGCTCCATGTAAATGTATAAAATGTGCGGCTCCTTCTCACCTTGACAGGTATGGGTCTCCCAGCTATCTTGGCACTGGCTATTTCTGAGCTGGTCCTGCGGGGAACCCTCCGCCTTGTAATTCCTCCCTCCTCGTCTGAGTTGGAGAGGTGACCCGGGCCTTGATTCTGATCTGGAGTGTGATCTTGACCTTGACCTTGACCCTGCCGCATGCAGAAGTGCTGCCTGAAGCTGACGTTGTACCTGGGGAACCAATACATACTGTATCGTAGACAAAGAGTGACATATACGGTACTGAAGCCAAGACGAGCAACACATACAGTTTTCATCTCTTTGCACCATACGCGGTATATAATGCATACACAGGTAGTGGGCAAAGAGACAAATGCAAAGCAGAAGCAGAAAATGTAAAATTCAAAACAATGCAGACAGTGCATTGTTTACACGGTGGAACATATACAACATAATACATACATTTTAATATGGAGCAAATTCAAAAGAGACAAAAAATAAACTGGATTGAACTGCAGTGTGACGTGAAAACAATCATGTGTTCACATGCCATTACTGTAGAGAGAGTGGATGAGGTGTATCACAGATTTTAAACATAAGAATAAAACATAAGAACAGAAACAAACATGCTGTGAAATATACAACTGCAGCCACCTGAGAATCTACACTCCATTTTCTCAATCTCAGCAGTACAGCTTTTTTCTGAGATGGCTCCCGCTGCATATATTATATTTCATGCATGTTGAAGTACCTCTTGGCACAAGTCATGGAGCAGAACCTTTTGGTGCCTCTGAACTGGCTGGCAGGAGCAAAGTTTTTACAGTACTCACACTTCAGCACTGGGGGGAGAGTTTGGAAAAAAAGAAAAACAAAGCAGACGGTAAATATATCATTTCTATGATTTGTACATAAATACACCTGTGCACTACTTGATGTTATATTAGAAAATCCAGAGAAGCACACAAAACCCATTTTCCTTATTCTACACCATCCTACCGCACTGAGAAAAGACGACTGTAATGATATTTCACAGTGCTGTTCTGTTGCTTCCACTTTAAGTCAGAGGTGGGAAACTCCCAGCTCAAAGGCTGTAATTAAAACCTCTGTGCGTTCCTGTGGCCCAGCTCGGACAAACAAGGTTCAGACGAGAATCAGTTTGTTGCACAGTGTAAAATCCTGCCCTCCATGTGTCCATGTTGTGTTAATTATTTTGTCAAGGTTAAATAGCAAAGTAGCAAGGACAGCTAACCTTTACGTGCATATAGCACCTAAAATTGACGTCCTTAAAGGGTATCTTTGGTATTTTCCAAGCTGGACCCTATTCTCCCATGTGTTTCTGCTGCCAACTGCAATGGTCTTGCTTAATACTGGACCAGTTCCAAAATTGTTCACATTACTTACTTAGGCACAAAAACATGGGAAAATAGGGTCCAGGTTGAAAAATAACAAAGTTACCCTTTAACCTTTAACTACAAACCTGTTTTGAAATATTGTAGTCACATGACACTAAAAATCGAATTTCAGTGTATTTGGAGGATGTAAATACTTTTAAGTACTGTTGTCAAACGAACATGCAAGGTAATATTCTTGTAGAAAGCAGGAGTACTTTCAGAGCAGTTTGGCGGTTACCTGTCGCTGTTGTAAGAGTCTCTGATTGGTTAGTGTCCGGACTGTCATTGGTTAAATCCTCGCCAGCCGAGTCCTTTAATGAACCACATACCTGTCAATCAAACACAAGAAGCAATAAATAAAAGACTGGGTGTCAGTGCCATTTAAGAGTCTTGGGCTTTCAGTTGTAATGTTAAAGGGATAGTTTGGGTCTTTGGAAATTGGGTTGTATGAGGTACTTAACTATCGTATATTACCTACAGTAGATGGTCCACACTTCCCCAGTTTGAAGAAGCAGACAGGGGTACTGTCATGGAAGCTAAGCAATATACTGCTGTAGATGGCAACGGCAGCAAAATGTATATTTGCCAACTGAAAAAAATCAATATCAGTTTAAGCAACCCTATGTTTAGCATATTTTCACAACCTTTCCATCAGACAGCCCTTTTCAGACAGAGAACCAGACTCCTTTGACAAAAACAGTAATTGTACCTTGCAGAACACAGGAGCTGCTGGTCTACCACTGCCTAGATCAGTTAGTTTGTTTGTGACTTTGTTGAATCTGAACTACCCCTTTAAAACAACAGTCACACAATAATATGAACAAACTGACCATTCGAGGCAGCAGTAGACTAGCAACACCCCTGACATGCCAGGGAAAAATTACTGTTTTTGTCAAAGGAGTCTGGTGGCTTTGGAGAGAGCTGAGATACCTGCTTCTGTTCCTTGTCTGAAAGCAAGGTAAAGCAGTGAAACATTCAAAATGTAGCGTAACCCCTAACCCTTAACCCTTACCCAAGCTGACATTGATTTTTAAGTGGTATATAGCTTAGACTCCATGGCAGTATTCTTGCCTGCTTCTCCAAACTGGGGGCATGGTGACACTGACTATAAGTAAGTACCTCATACAAACCCACTTCAAAAAATGCACTATCCCTTCGAAAGAGGTACTGGAACCTACAAATCCCATGTACTCACAGGGAAAGGCTCTGCCCCTTCCTGGATGACGAAGCCCTCTATGAGGTGTGTGAGGACGTTCGGTTTGACCACAGCTTGGGGAGGAGGAGCTCTCTCCCCCTGGCCGCAGACCCCACGGGACACTGACAGCACAGGAGAGGGAGAGGAGGAGGCTGGAGGAGGAGCACCAGAGCCTGGTAGAGAAGTGAATGGGAGAAAAAAGAAAAATTAAATATAGTGTTAAATTCACATTCATAAACTTGTAGATTTACACGTTTCTGTTACCTGCTTCGATGGGATTTGTCAGGAGTGCTGAGGAGTGATCTCTGACTGGTTGGAGCCGTGGAGGGGAGGGGCCATCTTCGTCATTGGCTGAATTGGAGTCTGATTTTCTTTTCAGTGAGCCAGTCAACTGCTTTCCCTAAAAAAAAAAGGAAAAATCAGTTTGAAGAGATGCAGCAATAGAAAGACAACAGAACAGCTACAGGAACAGTTGGGCCCTTGTTTGGGAGCATTGCCACATATAACTTTATCCTGAGATGACTTCTTCCAACATCAAAAGTAGTTTGTTTTGACCTCATGGTTTCATTCAAATGCCAGTCTGCCACCACCACCCATTTACCATCTCCAACTGTCAGTATCTCCTGCTGCAATTGGTTCCTCCAGCAAGAAGTATCTTTTTATTATTCTGTGGGCCACAAGTTTTTAAATTGAGCAAGACTTGTCTAAGAAGGCCAGTTGCCTCTTTAACACACAGCATTGTAGGGTAGACAATGACATACATGCTAAAATGACTTCTATCACCAGTGGCTCAGGTTTTATGCTTTTTTTTAAACACAAATACCATCAAATACCATAAACCCTGGGGAAATGTCAACCTCCCAAGCCTACTACCTAGGTAGTAAGTAGGTGGCAGTCGGCACTAGGGATGCGTGCAATTAGTTGTCTAAACGATTTAATGTCTGCCACCTCGCTAGTCTGCACCAGAAATATTATTCAGTTAAACCAATTCGTGTTTTATTCATGTTCAAGGCAGCTTAACTGCCATGCAGCCACCTGCCACTAGTGGGTGCTACAGAGCCGTCAGACAGCAGTCCCCCTGCCCGCAGTAATGCTCGAGTAGACTGGAGTTTTAAAACAGCACGGTGGGAAATGGAGAGATGTCCTCTTGCAAAACCAGTGCGGTTTGGCAGCACTTTGATCTCGAAAATGAAAACAAGGTAGCATGTAGGCTGTGTCAGAAAAAACTGGCATATAATCACTCGACTGGAGCAATGCGCAACCACATTCAACTCAACACATTGTTTTATTTGTTCACTTTTACATTCATATTAAATGGCGCATATCGCTTCACAATACAGCAGCAATTTATTTTTTAATTTATTTTATTTTTTGGATATGTTGAATTATTTTTTAACTTTAAGTGCAGGGTTTACATTCATACTGCACGGAGCAAAAACGCCTAATTTCAGACGCAATTCAGTTATAATTTAGATATTGTTTTATTAACTTTAAAGTGAATTGCTATCATTTCTGTCAGATAGTCTGCAAGGTTCAATGTGCCCCACATATCAGAGGCAATTTATTTATTTTAGATGTTATGTCAGTGGTTAATTTTTGACTGAGTTGCCGTCATGTTCTCAAAGAGCTCTTCATGAACACATTCCACAGGCTCCTCTCCTGTGGAATCATCTTCCTGTTGCGGTCTGGGAGGCAGACACCGTCTCCACATTTAAGACTAGACTTAAGACTTTCCTCTTTGATAAAGCTTATAGTTAGGGCTGGCTCAGGCTTGCCCTGTACCAGCCCCTAGTTAGGCTGACTTAGGCCTAGTCTGCCAGAGGACCCCCCTATAATACACCGGACACCTTCTCTCCTTCTCTCTCTCTGTCTCTCATGTCCTGTTACTGCATCTTGCTAACTCGGCCGTACTGCATGTCACTAACTCGGCTTCTTCTCCAGAGCCTTTGTGCTCCACTGTCTCTCAGATTAACTCGTATCGCAGCGGTGCCTGGATAGTGTGACGTGTGTGGTTGTGCTGCTGCCGTGG
>NC_065527.1:28705604-28738845 GCF_006386435.1 Epinephelus moara | reverse complement strand
TTTTTTTCCCCGTTAAAGGGTTTTTTTTGGGGAGTTTTTCCTTGTCCGCTGTGAGGGTCATAAGGACAGAGGGATGTTGTATGCTGTAAAGCCCTGTGAGGCAAATTGTGATTTGTGATATTGGGCTTTATAAATAAAATTGATTGATTGATTGATTTTTTGGGACAATGTTTCAAATAATTAACAATAAATTCTGCTATTTTTTTTTTAAAGATTATTTTTAGGGCTTTATACCTTCATGGATAGGATATGAAGCGTGTAGGGGGGAGAGAGGGAGGCTGCATGTCATACATACTGTACAACAAAGGGCCACAGGCCACCCCAAATTGTGCTAAATTTTGACTGTTTTGAGTTAGACTAGTCTTAATTAAACTATCGTTTAGTCGACAGGGAACATCCCTAGTCAGCACACCCCCAGTTTAGAGAAGCAGGCTTGAGTGCCACCACCACCCTTTCCATTGGGGCACTGAAGCCATTAATATCACTCCTTTCAAAGCTGTCAGAATCCATTGAGAAAAACAGTATTTTAATCTTGCTGAACTCGGGAGATGCTTTCTACTGAAGCCTCAATCGTCATTGGCATTTTAAGTGTCATTTAGGATTCACCAAAATCACACAATAACACAAAATAACTAACCAATCGAGACAGTGGTAGACCAGCAGCTCCCATGTTCAGTGACATTAAATTACTGTTTTTCTCAACAAAGTCTGGCTTTAAAGGCTTGATTTCTCTGTCAGAAATCACTCTCTGCTGGGAAAATATGCTCAATATAGTGTACACTTAAACTGATACTGATTTAATTAAAAGAGACATGTTTGAGGGGGCTAAAATATGTTTTGCTGCTGTCCCCCATCCACAGCAGTACACTGCTTAGCTTCCATGTCAGTGCTCCTGCCTGCTTCTCAGACTATGGGTTAGGGCTTCACACAGTCTCACTGCAAAAGATCCAAACTATCTCTTGGATGACATTTTGTTTCCAAAAGCCATTTTAGAGGAGTAAAAATAAACCTGTGCTCACAACTGTGTTGTAAAACCCACCTCTAAGTGCATAACTGTAACTGTGCATTAATTTAATCTAGTTTAATTACACGGTACATGTAAAATACCATCTAGGGACAATAGTTGAAAATTAGCAATAGCTATAAACTCTATGCAGCACATCAGTTTCATGCTCTGTATTGGGAATAAGTTACATTGCCTTGTCCCCATCAATAAATTTCAAATTCAAAATAATTAAACTTCATCTACAGTGTTTTGAAAACAACACACACACAACGTATGAATCAGCTGACCTGTGGTGTCTGACTTGCTGATGAGTCTCCATTGCTGGTCACACCAGCTGACGCTCTCTGCTCTTCTGTCACCAGGGGGAGGGAGAGGGAGGAGCGACACATGGAGGAGGGAGGAGAGGAAACAGTGGGGGCCTGGGTGGAGGCGGGGCTCGAAGCCATGGGTCCATTCTGGCTCTGTCCAGAGCTCTGATTGGCCTGCGGATGCACCTGAGAGACCTGAGCCAAGGGGGGAGCCTCCTGGGGCGACTGAAGCGTCTTTAGCCCCACCCCTCGGCCCACGACTCCACCCTCTCTGGAAGCGATGGACGCCACCATAGTGAGCAGGCTGGACGAGCTGCTGAGGACGGCGGCTCCTTCCTGGCAGCAGCTGCCGCGGGCCAGAGCCAGAGCCTGGGTGTTTCCCAGTGTGCTCTGCCTTGCCCCCACGATCTGAACGGGGATGTGTGGCGGCTGAGGGGGCTGGGCGGAGCTGCTGGTGGGCGGCGGGGCGGGCAGGATGGGAGGGGGGTTCCTAGAAGGCAGCTGGAGAGGCAGGCGAAGCCCCTGCAGAGTTTTGGGTTGGATGGGGATGGGTCCGTTGCCATGGCCAGATTTCTCTGTGCTGAGCGAGGTCTTCTGCAGAGGCTGCACCACCAAGGTCTGAGCGTTGACTGCGGGTTTGATGGTCGCCGTGCCGACAGGATAACCGTGGGCTTGGGATGCCGCACTGGACGTTAGGACCAGAGTGTGTGCTGCAGTGGGAGCTGTAGTTCCTGTGGTGAGAGTCCGCGTTCCGTGAAGTAGGAGCTGGGAGAGAGGGATGGAAGAAGTGGAGGACGTAGAGGAGGAGGCACCAGAGGAGGAGGACGGGTGGGCTTTGAGGTTGGTGGGTTGAGGGTACGTGGGGATTTTGATGTGGGGCGGCTGGCTTGGCTTAGTGGGGGACTGGGAGTTTGACTGGTGGGAGGGCTGGACCAGCGGGTAAGCAGCTGAAAAGACAGAAAAAATGATAATAATGACTAACCACCAAATATTGAGCATAGTTTTAGTTCAGGCAGGACACGAGGTCAAGCTCAGCTCACATCCCAGCTACATCAGCTGATCTCAAACAGCTCTTTCAACTGATGGAGCAGCTGATAGATGGAAGGGAGTCAGCTGATAGAGCACGATACCTTTATATGCAACCAATGGGGGAATCTCATTCAAGGCGCCCTATTTAAAATGCTCTGGCCTGCCTACTGTTGCTGCTTCCTCTGCAAGCTGCTTTGCAACCCGCCTCCACCCCAGCTCCTCCTTTTCATGTTGTGTCTTACTTATCAATGTCAATGTCAGTGGCATGTATAGGTCCCGTTTGTGTATCTGTGTGTATATTCTCCCTTGAGGATTAACAAAGTATATCTTCTTCTCCTTCTTTTCATCCACAGCATGTTCAACTTAAGTTTGATGAGCTTACGGAACTTTAGAGTTTTTAGAAGCGGTGATCTTAGTCTTCAGGAGGCATGGAAAGCACTTCATAACTGTTTGCCTTCTTTTAGATTTTTGTATAAAAAGTGTGGCCAGATGTGGTCAGGGATTGTTGCTGGAAGCTGCCTCTTGTTCTGGCTCTTTTTGCTTCATCATCATTGCATCATGGTCAAAAGACATGTGGTGCTTCTTTTTCTTCCAGCCAGCTGTCAACTACACTCAATTCCCACATGTAGAGCAGACGAGTTGTAGAGAAGGTATAAACGGCAATTGAAGCAAAGTAGAAGTGGTTTACTGGCTCAAAAATATACAGGAGTAAAGAGCAGAAGTACCATTTTAAAAAGGAATATGGTAAGTACTCATTCCTAAAAAATATTTTATGTTCATTTTACTTGTGTGCATTACTTAAAATGCATTACTACCAACTCCTGCATTAGTTCCATTATAGTGGAGAGGAGGCAGACGTCTCTACGGCCGATATCACACTCAGAGCTTTTATTTTAAAGAGCCGTTTCCTGCTGGAGAGTGAGTGAATAGCAGACAGATACTTAACAGAGACAGCAAACTAGCTTGATGACATGGCCAAACACAAGTATGATGCTGAATACTTTAAAACTTACTAATAAAACTGTGAACTAATGACAAAGGATGATTCTCGACCCTGTGGCTGGACCAGTTGGGAACCACTGATATAGCAAACCTATTAGCAAACAGAGGCAGTATTTAGGTTGCCTTTCCTTTGCTCCTTACCTGAGTCACTCCTCTCTGGGGCTTCAGTCTTCACACCAACGCCTTTGGGACTGGATACGCCTCGCATGGCTAGATTCTGCACCTGGACATAAAAAGGGAAGAAGAAAAAAGGGGTAATCTGTGGTGAGGAATCAGTTACACGAAAAAACACAAGGTTGGTACTCTCCCTAAATCATAAACCAGGCCCTTCACTACAACATCCTGTTCTGTTGCGTGATGCCACTGGGCCCAAAAGGACTTTTTCCCATAGACTTAGATTGGGAAAGAGACGTGTGTAAATCAGTGGATACATATATTTGAGTGTCACAGCCCCCACAGGATGACTATTGGGATTTTATCCTTTCAGTCCTTTAACATTCAGAAGTCACAAGACTAAATCATTTTATCCTCATTCAAGTTAACAGAGGGCTAAACCGGAAGTTAGCCGCTCAGCCAGAGGAAGTCTCTAGTGCACCTGCCACATAGGACCAGTGATGTGGACGATTCAGGTAATTTTACACCCAAGAAGTTGAACATTTTTTGCTTCATGTGCCACTGAGCAACTTTCATAGAAATGAACAGGGCCCTGCCTCCAACGCTGTATCCAGTTCTCCCCATAGTGTCATCAACACATTAATTACACAAACCTGGTCGTTATCTGATTGGCTGCTGGAAGTTGAAGTTGGCGTCACTTCCTGTTGCTGTTGCTGAGCCTGCGGCTGCTGGGTGACAGTTGCTACGGCAGCAGTTGCTGTGTTGCCAGGCATAAAGATGAGCTGGGAGGAGATGGGGGCCCTCAGGGAGCGGTTGACCTGCAGGACAACAGGACAGCCGATAAAAACTCACAGAAACTGAGCCAATAGTATAAGCTCGAGTATAAGATGGGTGTCGGCACGCTGGTGTGACCCTGACAGAGGACGCACATTTAATTAACTCATACTGCTTCTCATGAGTCTTCTTTATGGAGCTGCTATATACTATAATGCTAACTACCTCACATTTTGGCATGACGATGACCTGATGATGATTAAAAGTGATTCATGACAATGGTGCAAAGCTATGGTGAAACTTACCCTCAGGTACATTTGTCCCTGCCCGCCTGCCGTCCCACTCAGCAGCACTGACTGGCTGATTGTGGACGTTGCCGGGGCGCCAATAGGACGGCTGCTGGTTGAGGATCCCGATCCAGATGTTACACTGGCCTGTCAAATGATAATGAGTGACTTTAATGTGGAGAATTTATGCATTTTTTATCCACTACTTAAAAAGGCTTCAATCAGGAGAAAACGTTTCAGTGATACCAAGTTTTCTTGGCTCTGTAAGTGACATAGAGCAAAATGAGAACATACAGCTGTGGTGCTGGTGGTTTGAGAGGAGCTGCTGCTGGAAGGACTCGACTGACGACTCGCAGCCAGAGTAGCCTGGGAGGAAGAGGAAGAGAGGAGATATAGGTTTCAGTCTACTCCAAACAAAATCAAAAGTGGGATGTTTGCAGAGACTGTTGAATGAATCATTGTGAGTCCAATATACTGAGAACAACTCCAAGCTGCTGGAGGAGCTTATGAGCTGAGGTGCAAGCAATCAGTTAGTAGTGCACTGCTGTAATCGCAGCCAAACGTGGCTCTGTGTTTTGGGCCAAACATCCCGTTTTGACTGTGGGAACAAAGCAAATATGCTTTTTTTTGTGTGCAAACTGTCAACCTGGTTTATACGGCTGCACACAACAAATCAGGCGTGGCTTAAAATTTTTGGGGGAGTGGAAGTGGAGACAACTATAGAAAGCCAATATCTCCATCTCAGCAACTATTTGTGTTTAGTATATCTGTTTATGCTGGCTTAAAAGATGTCTAGAATTCCTTTTGATTATAATTACAGTATCTTTACTGCCACAAAAGACACACATGCAGGAACACAAACAAAGTGAGCGCTCTCCTTTGTAAAGTAGTACACATAAGCTATTGATATATATACTCTTTCTTTTAGTGATGGCCAAATGAAGCCTCATGAAGCATTTTCTTTATTTTATGAGCCCACTAGATGGCACTCTTGGTTTAAAGAGAGAGGCTCAAAGAATGGCAATTCAATGTGCTTTCAACCTTTTGTTGAAAAAGAGCGCCATCTAGTGGGCTTACAAAATAAAGAAAATGCTTCACGAGGCTTCATTTGGCCATCACTACTTTCTTTTACTCACTTTAATATTAATGATAGAAAGAGAATATATTAATCGTTCCCTTGGACTGAGCGGTTTTGGGCTACTCCTATAAAGTTACTATGATTTACTATATACTTCCTTGTATATATTAAAAGGGTGTTGAAAATATTCAAAATATATATTTTATATTCCGATGTCTGAATATTTTCAAAAAGTAAGAGTTGATTGCTCTTTGCAAGGGTGTACTTGCATTGTTATGCTATTATATCATCATTATATCAGTGGCATAAAATGGTCTTAAAATGACAATAACCATGTTTATCACAATTAAACCTTGCACAATATATCATCCAACTAAAGTAACTATTGATACAGGCCTAGTGATTGGCCACTGCAGTGTGACGTCTGGTTGCTTCTCCAAGAGAACACTGCTTCAACTTTTCACAGCAAACCACTGTGTGTTTTAGGAGCATCCCTTGAGACCCCACTGCCACAGCCTAGATGTTCTACCTATATTCACATCAATGGAAAAACTTGCATCTGATTTGGTGTGAATGCAGCCTTAGGATGTTGCCGTTTTATTTTGTTCCGTGATTCCTGATTTTTCCATTCATACTTTCTCTAAAAACAAATATGTCTCTGTCTTGCCTCATAAAAATGACTTGGCACAGTATTGTAAATATTTTACAGCGAAAATATAAATTATATAGCCTACACACACCTTTACCTGTTGCACAGCTGCTAGGTTCTGCAGCTGGGCGTTGTTGATCTGCTGCTGCAGCATCAGCTGCTGGAAGTACTGAGCTGCATTAGGCTGCCTCTGTAACGCCTGCAGGGCCTGGAGGGAGGAGGAGAGCAGACAAATGAGCAATCAAGTGGCAGCAAACAGAGAAAGAGATAAAGAAAAAAGATGAGAAAAGATGGAGAAAGAAGGACACGAGGAAGAGACAGAGAGGAGACAAGAAAGATGTACTGAACGATGATGACAGAGAAAGGGAGATGGAGACGATGACAGCACACAGCTAGAGGAGAAATGAGAAAAATGTGAAGACTTAGAAGAGAAAGGAAGTACAGTGCCATGAAAAATGAGAGGAGCGGAGTAAGAGAAACAGGGGCAGAGAGGGAGGGATGCAGAGTGTAAAGCCTCCTGCCAGCTGCCTGATGTATGAGCAGAGGCTCGTACTGTAATAAGTTGAGAGATGAAAGCGAGCGCGGCGGGCTGGATTAGTGTGTGCAGGGTGACAAAGACAGATGGCTGTGCAGGGTGACAGAAGCCTGGGAAAATAACACAGTGCCTCCATCAAACCAGCACAACTCAATCCCTCTCTTCACCACCCTGTTTCAGTCACTCTCCATCACCTTCTCTCCATCGGCTTACATATAAATCATAAAGTATGAAGACAAACAAGTGCATCCTTCTTTGCTTTACACCAAACAAAGCTCCTGTGAGAGATTATTACCTAAAACCACGCTAACCAGATTTTGCTATTAGAAATCAACAAATAAACTAATTTTCTTGTGACAAATCTATGTGAGCAGCCATTTTAAAAATCGAGACCTGTATCACATGGTTATGTGCGCACTGGTTCCCAGGCAGGCAGCTGACCTGTTGTCTTGTTCCATCTAGAATGTTGCAAATATCTTTTTTAACGTCCAGAAATATGAACTTTCATTTTTTTCATTTGTTAATAAACCTCAACTTCGCCTCTCAGCTTTGCTACTGGACCATCATCCTCTCGGTGAAAGAGACGCACGGTCAGGTGAGGGCAAAACATGGCATGGATCATTAAAAGTACATAGAAAAAAAAGGTTGAGGTTTACACAGACTTTTGTAGCGTCGGTTAGTGTAATTCTTTTTCACCAATCCTCAGGAAAACACAAAGAGCTGAATAACTGCGCAGCATTTAAAGGTGCAGTAAAACCAACCACAAAAACTGCAGTATCTACCCTGTAGGTAAAACAAGCAGATGCCACACCAGGGGCGGAGCAGAGGGGTGTCTTCTGGGGGACCGAAAGACACCGAAATTAAAAGAAAAACAAAACAGGGCACATTTATTGTTTTATGTGTTGTCAAAACTGTTATAGTTTCTTGGATTTAATGCCTTTGCTGTAAACTGTGAACTTGAGAGAATCTTTTAGGATAAACTATCACTCAATCACAGTCACGCAATGTAAATATAGAATAAATATTAGCACTGAGGGGCTTCAACCTTTTTGACACTGTTGTCAAAGAAAAAAAAACCCAATCAGGACAGTGTAAGCCTGTAAATGATAAACAAAGCATTTGACAGGTCACACACACACACACACACACACACACACACACACACACACACACACACACACACACACACCTACCTGCACCGCCTGTCTTTCATACAGAGACATGGAATTCATCGGAGAGGGGCGGGAGCTCGTCCCGGATGCAGCGCTCCCATTGGTGGAGGCCCCCTGCTGGTTCTGCTCTCCGTCCGTCTCCATGGCTGCTGAGGAGACAGAGGAGCCGTCCATCAGTCAAACACTGACACAAACACACACCACTGCAGTTTCTCTGTGAGAGCCCAGCTGATGAAAAACCAGCTGTCAGTGTTTCTGACAAACACTGCTCTTCACAGAGGGGAGACGCTGAGCAGCACTGACTCAATACCTCACTGTGGGGCTGATGTTAACACTGACTGATATACACCAGCCCTCCTGGTCCCACTGATATGAACACTTTGAGACTGATGTTTCCGTCTGACATCTAAATAATTCAGTGTCTTACAAACAACTGTTGTCTTATAGAAAAGACTATGCATGGTTACCCACTGCATATGAACAAGGAAATGATTTCAAATAAGAAGTTAAATTACAAATAAAAAGGAGAATCGAACAAAATAAAATCTCGGCAGGTTATAAAATGTCCATAACAATTTAACATAAGAATAAATGCACTGGAAAGCCATCAGTCATTTGTGGAAATAAGTGATGTGTGTGTGTAAATTCACATGAAACACACACAAAATGTCAATAAATCCAGGCATCTCTTAATATTCCCATAACTTCACAGACATTAATCAGGGGGATTCCAAATTCAAGTTGATCATTTACACTTGTAAGTTTTTATTTGTGTATCATGTCAACATTATCATGTCTACATTTGTCATTAGTGTTGGGACAGATTTGTCTCTATAATATCAAAGTATACTACAATTATACAGTAATGATTCAAACTAAGGTGAGGTGATGAGGTTTATTATAAGGGATTTTTTCCCAATATAGCCGTACAGGAATGTTCAGCTTGATACCAATATCAATATTTTAGAGTTCTGAAAATTTCTATGATATATTGTGTAACATTAGCTTTTTAGACACAAATAAATCCAAAAAAAAAATCTTTGACAATGATCTAAATATTTAATGAAGTACTGATGAATGAGACATTTTACAACAGAAAAAAAGAGGCTTGTCAGCATTGTGCAGAAAAAAAAACATGTAGCCTAATAACGACACTTTTTTGAAATTACCTCAAACATATGTCCAACATTTCTGTACTGGAGCTTGTGTTGCCAAAAATATCTATATATGGCTAAGTATCAATTCTGAATATTTGAAACGGCTGTATCAATACACCTGTATCAGCTGCACTTTCTCCCTCTCTCTCTTATTGTTAATGTTACTAAGGTCATTCTGCTCCTCTCTGCTACTAACCAAGAACAGAAAAGGTGTCATTGTTATGGATTTTTTAATAACAATTTAAATTTTTTACATCCTTAATGTCAATTTTTCTTTCCACTGTATGGAAAATGGTACTGAAAATCACCATTTTCAAAATTACTGTATCTGATTTAGACACTCCAGTATTGTGACAACACTACTAAGGCTGCAACTATTGATACTTTTTATTGTCAATTAATCTGTAAATTATTTTTTAAATTAATCAGTTTTTTTGGTCTATAAAATGTCAGTCAGTGTTTCCCAAAGCCCAAGATGATGTCCCTCAAATGTCTTGTTTTATCCACATCCCAAACATGTCCAGTTAGCTGTCTTAGAGCAGTAAAGAAAACAGAAGATAATCAAATTTAAGAAACTGGAATCAAAGAATTTTGACGTTTTTTCCTTAAAAAAATATTCATATGATTAATTGATCAGAATAGTTGGTGATTAACTGGTGTGACAATCGATTAATCACTGAGTTTTTGGCTGACATATACGCCAACATTGATATGTCTTTGATTAGTAAACATTAGCTGATAAATCAACCTTATGTATTTATTAAGTTTTTAAAACTGCACATGAACGCACCACAGCAGATGATAAAGCAGAGATAAAACCCTTTCCTTGCTCCCAGACGTCTGGAGTTACAATTGGATTTGAACAAGAACAAATACATTACATAATCAACCAAATAATCATATTTGTGGGCAATACTGACTTCAAACTTTGTCCTTCTTAATGCATCTTTTTCCCCTTAAAATCAGCACTTAAACCCCCAAACTACAGGTCCTACAGACTAGTTGCATCCTCTACTGTCTTTATCTGTCAGCTCTTTCAGATTTATTATTTTTACAAAAACATCTACAGAATTTTCTTTGTTTCTTCTTTATTATTTTATTCCTTCTGTCTAGTTTAACATGTGGACTATGGGCCTATTTAGATGTGGTGTATCAATTTAATGCCTGCAGCATCTTTATTACCCCCCTCCTCCAGACACACACACACACACACACACACACACACACACACACACACACACACACCATCCTGTCCCAGCTCTGCTAGCTTCAGCCTTCCTCTCCAGCAGCGAGCATCAGCACAGACACAGAGCTGCAGAGAGCTAACAGTTAGCTGCCCTCCATGTTTCAGACCAGTTACCACTGGATCCACCGGAGGCTACTCCTCCTAGCATCCCGTTAGCCGCTGCTGCTGTCTGGCTCGTTCGCGGAGCTCTCGGTCCGTGCTTACCGTCACCGGTCCGGGTTTCTCAGCCTCCTCCTGCACCGGCTGCAAAACGACTCCCGGCGGCTCACCGGCGGCTGGAGCTTCTTGTTGCTGCTCTTTTCTTTCGCCTTGCAGGACCGCAGCAGCAGCACCACCACCAGTGCTTTTACTGTTTTGCATAAATTTGCAGCTGATGGTGTTGTTGGAGGGCAACGCCTCCTTTTTCCTCTGCTCTGCCTTTTCCGGCGCGACGGGATGACGGAGCAGCAGGACGGAGAGAGGGGGATGCTCCTCGGTCCACTCAGGGCCGGACCGACACCGTTCTGGGACACAGTGCAGGACCTGAGAACCTCCTGCTCCCCAAATGTGCACAGACCTGTTTAAAATTTCATTTCATGTAGCCCAGTCATAAGATATTATCCCCTCTCTTGTTGAAGTGCCACCACATTTCAACATGGGCAGGCTGATTCATTCACAGCATGAGTCCTGCTGAGCTGAGACTTGTGAATGTGTCAAACCTTTGGGTTTTGATACTTCTTGCAAAGTAGCTATATATGGTGTCAATTTTTCTCTTACACTACATTATAACACATGCATATTTAGTTCTAATATCATTACAATCAATACATTTTCAAATTGTTACTTATGTCATCTTAGTGCTGGGTTTGCTCATATCTATCTTAAGGACAGCTTGACTGCAAAATCATAACTGCTTAACAACTTAAACCAAGCTCACAGGTGCACTCCTGCAATCTAATAAACTTGTGCGCTTTGTGAGAGGTGGATTAAAACATTTGATGTTGCAGAGGCAGAGATATTCAGACTGTTAGGATCTATAAGGGCCACATAGGGCTGAGCCGAATACTCCGATGAAAGGAGTATCTGGCACAGATAATGTACCTTCTATGACTATTTATACAAGTGAAATGTTTCAATATCTGTATTCATGACGAGGGAAAATCCTCATTCAAGTAGCTGGGTTGATCTCTGAGTCTTATGATCAAACATAATCTGGAGCCTAATTCTGAGATTGATTTGTGCACCATTTTTGAATGAATAATAAATATAGATTGAGCCATATGAATCCAGGCTTAAAATGTCAACTTCCAGTTAGGACACATCCTTTTTCGATTTAAACCCCACCCACTTCCAGTTTAAACCCAGCCCATTCTGAGTGCAGCTTCAGATTCAGATAATTAAATTGGTTGAACAGATACAAATACAGCTACAGATAATGGTGCACCCACTCATCCTTAGTGCCACACTCCCAGACAGCTCTGTGTCCTACACTTCCCATAATGCAACCTCATAGTCTTTTGTTGGACTAAATATGCATATTTCAAACTCCATACTTCCAGTTAGTAAAGCAGACATACAAATGTGTGGTCTTCAGGCTTATATCATTGGGTAATTTAAGTATTTTTCAACCTGGACCTTATTTTCCAGTGTTTTATCGTCTAAGTTATGAATGGGAACAACAATTTTTGAAACTAGTCCAGAATTGAGCAAGAGCGCTGCAGCTAGAGGCTTCAATGTAACCACTCAAGGGCATATTTGCACTATCACTTTATGTCCACTAAGGGGCCATACATATGCTACGTCTAACCGCCTGGAAAATGCGAGGTCAGGTGCTATAGGTGCTACTCTTTTGCCTTTTCTGTGCCAGCTTTCAAGATTGCGGTGGCAGGTTGCATCTGAGGTTAGTGATGGCCAAATGAAGTCTCATGAAGCATTTTCTTTATTTTATGAGCCCACTAGATGGCGCTCTTGGTTTAAAGAGAGAGACTCAAAGAATGGCAATTCAATGTGCTTTCAACCTTTTGTTGAAAAAGAGCGCCATCTAGTGGGCTTACAAAATAAAGAAAATGCTTCACGAGGCTTCATTTGGCCATCACTACTTTCTTTTACTCACTTTAATATTAATGATAGAAAGAGACTATATTAATCGTTCCCTTGGACTGAGCGGTTTTGGGCTACTCCTATAAAGTTACTATGATTTAATATATACTTGTATTGTGTGCTTTCAACTTTTTGTTAAAGAAAAAGCACCATCTAGTGGGCTCATAAAATAAAGAAAATGCTTCATGAGGCTTCATTTGGCCATCACTATCTGAAGTTACTAAGCAACCTCAACAAGCACCGTATCGTAGCCTATTTTCCTGAAAGCGCTGTTTGTGTGTAGGCCTATTGTCTGCAGAACAGATGAGAAGCTCTGGCAGCCCTGCACTAAAATGATCGACCTCCTCCCCATATTTATCACAGACTGATATTTCCAGAAGAAGGGAAAGATATCTGTCAGCAATTGGTTGGTCCTTGTCAAATGACATGTGGTGCTTGCTGCTGTGTTCCACAAGTTAAACTCAGTTTATCTAATTGAGCAGCCATCGCACTCAGGAACACATGCATGCCGCTCTGATGTTTGAGTGTCTGCTGTGCATCTACATTGAAAAGAACAAATTTGAGGGCGCAAAAAACCCAGTGTGTATACAGCCCCTATTTGTGCTTTGGGGCTATTTCTGGTTAAACAAAAGAGATATTACTCTTTAACAAAAAGGTCAATGTAGGAATAATTTCCATTAGTTATCAGACACAATAGCAATCTGAACCTGTCAGTAGCAAAAACAAGCACTTTTAGTGGTTGTACTTTGATGGTGCAAACATTAGTGATGGCCAAATGAAGGCTCATGAAGCATTTTCTTTATTTTATAAGCCCACTAGATGGCGCTTCTTTTCAACAAAAGATTGAAAATATGTTGAATTGCCATTCCTTGAGCCTCCCTTTTTAAACCAAGAGCGCCATCTATTGGGCTCATAAAATAAAGAAAATGCTTCATGAGGCTTCATTTGGCCATCACTAGTAAAAATGCCCTTAATGATTACCGTGCAGCCTGTTGCACGGCTGCTGGCTGCAGCGATCTTAATCAGTACCTGACCAATTTCCAAAATTGTTGTTCCCATTGGTCAGTTGGACACAAAAACATAGGAAAATAGGTTGAAAAATACCAAAGCTACCCTTTAAAACAAAAAAACTCTTTCACAGCCACAGCAACATTTTACAACAGTTTTGTTCTGACAAGTACGCTGATCTTGACACGTAAAATACAAAGCTCATAGTACCACTGTGTATAATGTACAGTATATTTATATCAAGATCACTGATGTTTCACTCATACTCAAATGCACCAAAGCTCAAACACATAAAATCCAAGAATGAAGTAAAAGGAATACTGTTATTACACGTTCACACCATGTCTCATTACATGATGAATATTTTATTTAACAACATGTACAATACAAACACAAGTGAAACAAAAAACAGTTGGGGTGCATCACCGGCGTGGCACAGAGAAATGTCAAAAAGCCTGACTATTCTTACTGAAGCTACAGTGTCATCTGCTCAGCTCATTTCCGTCACATTACAGAAACTAAAGCTACAGTTAAAGGGACATTTCACCCCCCCAAAAAAATCTAAAATACATAACAACCTTCTTACTTGTAGTGCTGTTTATCAATCTAGATTCATAAAGCACTACAGGTAAGATAAAAATATCTAAATTGATTTTGGGGTGAACTGTCCCTTTAACAGATTCAATCAAATCCCTACACATCCTGTAAGTATCACTTAATGAAGATTTATCTGAGTCATTGGCTGCTATCAAAACAGCAAAGCATACAGACAATGGCTGTGTGTGTCTGAAATCACTTCAGTAACACACTATAAATAATGTGTCTGTGAATGTGTGAGGTGCAGAGAGGCACAAATAGCTTACAGTACATGATACTCAAGCATACAGCACAGTCAGTACATTTATTTACACAGTTGTAACACACAGATCAGGACCAAACAAACAAGCAAAACAAAGATCACAGCAGCTAAAGCATGTTGATTCAAGTCTGTCACACTACATGGTTCGTTTTAGAGGTGGTTTATTATGACGTATCTGGTAATCAATGATGATGCTTTTGTTACAATAAGCAAGTGGAATATACCATATTTGGAATTTACTCCTTGGCTCTTGACAATGTTGGCAGCAGCCACCATCGAAATGTGATCATAGACATGAATTGTTATAAGAAAAGAAAACAACGACCATATGGTGGCAAAAAAATGAGAAAAGTCAACTACTATCAACATCTCTGAGTATAAATCTGAATAGGCACACAGATAAAAGTACACGACTGTGATTGAATGATGACAAATACATGAGGTGAAAATGAAAGAGAGGAGGCAGTCAGTGACTTATGTCCACACACAGAAGGAACTAAATTTGCCACTACGAAAGAGTAAAGAGACGTTCAGCTAAATCAGCTCCTCTCTTCAACAAAACATGTGCACCCCGAAAGAAAAATAATCCACACACGCATGACCGTGCAAGTCAACATATAAACAGTACTCTTTTAAAAAATACATATTTACAGATGAATACTTATACTCTCCTGTGCCTGTACAGTGGAGCATTTTGAGTTCATACATGTGCATAAAGTGATTGGCTATGGTTAGGAGCAGTGTGCACCTGGATCCACTGTTTGATTCAAATCCTTTCATGTACTTTTGTGATTCGCTGATTCAGCCATTTCTCAGAGTGCAGCCACACCACACAAGTTTGCTTCAAATCCAGAGCATTTGTTTTGTTAGTTCACTTTATAAGGCCGGGTGAAAAACAATACAGTTTGGGATTTTTAGCTGCAACCAGCAGCTCTATAGCTCCCTGTGTTGGTTATTGGACAGTCCACAAAAATTTCCCCACCACCAAGTGTGTGTGTGAAGGTGTGTGTTAGTGTTGGCCAATTGGCCAAAAGGGGGCATGGTTATGGGGAGATGCATGCGTGTATGTGGTAACAGCCATTGCAAATTTGCACTTCTTTGGATTTGTCTTGACCAGCCCGAAGTGCTAAAATATCAACATGCTTCCACAGAAATATGTGAAATGACCACAACCCATTAATGCCAAATTACGTTTGGTGGGAGGGTTTTGGTTCCGGCACCAGAAGTACTTGGTTAGGTTTAGTAAATGATCTTCTTTTCATTTAAAATAACTACGTTTGTTACGTACGGGACGCAAGTTAGTCAAAAGTGATGTACGTACATAAAGTGACCTAAGTACGTAAAGTGATGTACGTAAAGTGATGTTCGTAAAGTGACGTATGTAACGTGACATAACTTTGTAAAGGACTAAAGTGTATAAGGTTAAGTGTTAACCATTAGTTTCACACTGGACACAAACAGTGATCTCCAGGGTGAAAGTTCTGTGTTTGTTTGCCCCAGTACCGGAGCTCACCTATCCCCATGTCCATGCATGCACGTGCACAGTAAAGTTAGCCTTTTCAAAGGTTATGTAAGCACTACTCATACAGTGGCAAGTTTACATACATTAGTCGACTATACAACCCCTGATTCATAAATGGGCAGTGTCACCTAAAAACAATGGTTTGAACCAGAGAAAACAAGCTGTAGGTGTGATTGCACCCTCATGTTGGCCACAGACCTGCACCTTGAACTAAAACTTTTAACTTGGTATTAATGTGGTACCCCAAACAAATCCCTCCTGGTCAAAAGAGACATTTCGGCTCTTTTTAGCACTTTTAAAACATCATATTAAACATAATCTGTTTCTTCACTTTTACCTCTGAGACACCTTAATATCACCTCGGAGAGAAAGGGTAGCGATGAATACAGATCTCTGGAGGTACCTGAAGTTGCGATATCACAAGACGCAAACCCGACTGGGCAGGCTGAGTAATAGAAAGCATTTTAAATCCATACTAGACTCAGGTTTGGTAAAGTTCAGTGTTAGTGCCCTACAGCAGGAGCAGTGTTAATAGAAGGACAGAAGCAGGACCTTGCAGGAGAGGTTGAATACAACACTGAACACTACCATGAGAGGAGTGTACCACGCACCTCCCCCAGTGCAAACACAGCACGTCACTATCATCCACAAATACAGCAATACACAACGAAGCCATGACTCCGACCATAATCTATCCTCTTACTGTAAGAAATATTCATCTTAACAAGCCCCTTATCATCGCGTCAAATCAATCTTATGGGCTTCTATTCTCAAAACAAGCGAAAAATGTCACTGACATACTTTAATGTTTTCAAATCAGCTTACGAGTCAGTATTTTAAAACAAGGGAGGTATCACTCCAATCAAATGTTACACTTCAGTATATGTCATTTGAATTACTTGTCAAGATAAATATTTTCCCAGTGTAGCCAAAAAAATAAATAATACATATATAAATAAATATGTTCTCAAAGTGCAGCATGAATCATATAGAAAATATAGCCTACTTTGCGTCACACACGTATTCACCAAACAAACTGTACAATGTTGGTAATGCATAAATATGTAAAGGTTGACAATGCTACAACATGGCTGACTTCTCAGACAAAGCATTACAATGTAGACGACGACTGGACCAGACAAATAAAGCCGAAACACACTGGAAGTGTCTGATTCAGACAACAAACTAGGATGTTTTGTTAACTTTGTTATTATCTAAATCGGTATTGACATACATAATTCATTTGTCACTCACTATATTGACAAAGTGTCAAAAGTCGCGTTCAGTGCATTTGGGCTTTAAATGTCATACAAAATGTGAACACATTCTTCATGTTAGATCACAACAACATGTCACGTCAGCATTCTGACACACATCGAACAAGTTAACACATCTGAGAGTTTTACACCAAAATGTCAATTTTTAAGAAAATTGTTAATTTTGACTTGAAGGCAGATAGGAAGGTAGTTTGTGTTCTTAAATAGTGAGTTTGAGTTAAAGGGGCTCTATGCAAAATTCAGAGCGTATGAGTTCTTTGCACATGGTTCTCAACATGGAGGTGGCTGAGCCGGCAGCTAGCAGCTAACAGTGCTAAGTCTATAAACAACTCTAAACAATGGCAGCAGAGCTGACAGAGCAAACGATGAGCGCCATACGTGTGTTACTGTGCTGTGTTTCTTGTTTGATGTATGCTTTTTTATCTTTGCTGTAAGGCAACCTCGAGTGGCTTGAAAGGCGCCCTAACAAATACTTTGCTGTAAGGCAACCTCGAGTGGCTTGAAAGGCGCCCTAACAAATAAAATGCATCATTATTATCATTATTACACTTCCACAGACTTTTAAGCCAATTTGACATAGTAGTCCAGCTGTTTAACTACAACTTGTAGGTTTGTCACGTGATGCCATTTGGCCCAAAAATACTTTTTCCCATAGACTTACACTTTAAAAGAGACGTCTGCAAATCAGTGGATACATTTTTTTGAGTGTCACGACCCATGCAAAATGACTGCCTTCACTTTTGGGATTTGATCCATTTGATCCACAGCCGCATGATTAAATCGTTTTAAGGGCTGACCTGAATGATTTGAAGCTTCGAAGCTTCAGTGGTTGCCACGGTAATTGACGTCCAAGTCAGTATTTGAATGCTTCATTTTTTGTTTTGTTTTTTCACCAGTAAACTGGTGGAGGAAACTGGAAAAAGGTGGCAAGGGATACTAATTTGCAAACAGAAACATTGCGTGCTATAGTCCACCTTCCACCTTCTCTTACCCCCTCTCTATCACTCCCTCTCTATCTATTCGGGGCAGCCCTGATCATTTCATCCCTAAACTGGAAGTTAGCTGCTCAGCCAGCAAAGTCTCTAGTGTGTTTGGTCTATTGACCCAACGATGCAGAAGTTCTCGGGTAATTTAAAAACCAGGAAGTCAAGTTTTTTTGGCTTCATGCATCATCGATCAACTTTCATAGGAATGAACGTGACCCCACTTCAACGCTGAGTCCAGGTCTTTTTATATGCACATGTGGCTTACCACAACAAACTACAGAGAAGCTCAGATTATAACACACACACAGGTAGTTTGACTGCCATTACTCCACTATATTTTTACATTGCAAATAGTGATTTTCTGCTATATTGATGCTCTGAATGTCGCATACAGAACCTTCAGAGACCAGAGGCTGGAAGTAAAACACATGAGATTATTTCTCCTGTAACCTCTGCTCTCTTAATATTACCATCGTAAGACACCAAAATTAATGATTGACAGAATACTGCAGTTATTGGAACACGAGATAGCTACTGTAGCCAACAGACAAAATTAGGAGACAAAGACAAAACATTTTTTAAAATTCAGAATTTTTAAAAATCTGTCTCTTTTTCTTTGATTCAATACAACACATGATGTGTAGTTTCTGCCCTCTAAATCAATAAGAAATCCTTCTTGCCAAAGCTTCTCTGCTTTTGAATCTTATTTGTAAACTCCCAATGTTATGACACCACCATAACTTCATGTCCTGCTGTAATAAGAGGAGCCTGGTTTTTAAAATGGTGGATATCTCATTTTGGAATTACACTCCTTGTTTTGATTTTAACAAATTATTTTCTCAGATCATCATCGAGGTCAACAAAATTGAGTTTTTTGTCATTTCTCCCTTTGTGAAAATGTAAAAATAATAAAGAAAAAAATCATATAAGGTAACCAGATTATTTTTTTTCTAATCAAACGACAGGAACTATTAAAATCGGCCTGTCACTTAAATAATGTGTATCCGTTGTTTATACAGTATTAGCACTTCCCCGTTACTTTCCTCGTTTCATGATTAGCTCCAACATAATTCAGGCTGCAGTTTCTTTTTTGATTGCACATTTCATACCTATCTATTCTAATAACAGCTCGGCCAGATATATGCAGTCGCTTTGTAAATAGAAATATTATTCTGTTCATTTGACACAAAGCGCTGTTGTTATCAATGGCTTCTACATTAGTGATTCTGGTTCTAATGCTTTGCTGCTTATCTGGTTTACAAAGTGCATCTACACAGAGAGTAACAAATGAGATTTACAGTGTTGCACTTCATGTGATGTAGGTTTACTCCACCACAGCAGGAAAAGTTCACTGCAGACTCATCCAGCTTTTCATTACTTGGGCTAATCTGGAAAGCATTACAATTCTAAACTGGCTTTAGTGTATTAGAATTTTATACTTCATATAAAAATTAATTTCTAAGGAAATAAATACTTATAATTTTCTCTCTAACAAAAAATAATATACATTGCACGTTACCCTACTGTAATCTATGACAATCCAGCCGACATGTTTTTGTCCACAGGCCTCAGTCATAGCATGTCCTAAAATGCTTGCAGTAATTTACCAATGCAATAAAGCAATAATCCACAAGATTTAACAATAGAATATGTATTTGTCTATTCATAAATTTGAGTGGAAATTGAATCAATAAGGAGTGAATGATTTTTTTTTAAACCAAATTCTCTGGTAAACAGGAAATTTGTTTGTTTGGACTGAACTCAGCACCAACTCAGTTAAACGCATATTTCATCCACAAAAAGACCTTTTGAACAGCAGTTATTCACCCCATGTTACGATGAATTCTTCAGGAAAACTTTTTTGAACAAAGAAACCAAATATGAAAATTCTTGATGGTAAAAGGGGGTCGCATCTAACAACAGCAAAACTATATCAAAACATATGTTTCCAACCTCTCAAACAACCCGTGCCGCATAATCCAGGTCTCATTTATCCAGTCATATGCTCAGTACTTCCCAAACACATGCATTTTCACAAAAACCTTTCTTTTTAAAACACTTCTGCATAAATAGTCTCATGCATGTAGCGTGCCTGAGAAAACACATTCATTTGAACTCTGCTAAATGGAAAGCATTAGCAGAGTTCAAATGCATGTACTCCCCCTTCACACTTAATACTGTCCTATCGATTGAAGGCAAGAGTGCAAAAAAAAAAGGGCATCCAGTAATACTACTCTTTGCACTTGGAGAGGACGTCATGGTGTGGCCATCTGATTACAACCATTTCACAACCAAAGAAATAAAATTGTCAATAAATCATTGTTGTGATACAAAAAAAACCCCAAAGATGCATCTATTTGCTTTTTCACAGCAATAATATGATCAATATTATAATAATATGCTTGTAAGACAGAATCTGAATGGACTTCCTGGAATTGGAGGTGGAAATAACACCATCATCTGGCCATTTGCCGTATCACCACGTTTCAGATTTTGGTGTCTGACCGGGACCAGTTTGGGCCAAGGAAACGTCAACGTCAGACCAATGTTTGCTAACTCAGATTGTACTAAGGCCAAGTTGTGTGAGAGTTTATAAACCAGCTTTGTGATATAGTTTTGCTGTTGTTAAACGCTGCCTCCTTTGGCTTCAAACCATTGAGCATTTTCTCTGTTTTTGGATTCTTCGTTCACTGTGGAGCAAAGTTTTCTTCATGACCTCAGTGTTACACAGGGTAAGACATTGATATACAAATGATCATTTTGTATTCCTTTTACCTAAATTCAAGAAAAAGCAGAACAAGGTGCTAAACTAAATAAAGTTGAACAAACTTGTGGATTACAGCTTTAACCACCAATTTAGCTTTCAGAATGAATAAACTTGAGACCTGTGGCTGCTGCTGCTAATTTCCCAAACTGAAACACATTTAAAGTTACACGTGTTCACCAGGTGGAAATTAAAGTTCAGTACTTTGGCATTGCTAAAAAGCTCCACAGCTTGTCAGCTCATATTTAACAGCTGAAGGCAGAACATAAATTCTAAGAATCCCTTCTTAAGACCCGCAATTTGAAAACACTTCAGTAGAAGAATTAACAGATCATTAAATATCACTACATGAAACTATCAAGTTATATTGCACTATAATATCTACTACAATGCCTGTCTAAACTTTAAAAATACATTAAATAAAAAATAAATAAATAAATAAATAGTGCATCATCGCTATCCATGTCGCCTCTTGCACTACATGGACCTGAACTCAGAATGGACTTAGCATGTCTGGAAACAAAAGGCTGTGCCGTTGTCAACACATTCTGCTTCTAGTCTGCAGTGACGGACATTTAAACCTGGACCTTTGCCTGGATGGCAACACTTTCCATTAACACAACCTGCGTTTGTGTTGGAAAAGTGCCGCCCTGACTAGACACACAGCTGTCTTGAAAAAGACTCACCCTTTTAATGAATGTAGCTTAATTCCTAGGAATGTACAGTAGATTTAATCTGTAGCATTGTACAGTGACTGCTTCCCTTTCACAGGTGAGGAAGGGAGAATATAAAAGAAGGAAGTTGAGGAAATGTCAGAGACTAATAAGGAGTCTACCATAAAAGCAGAAAGCATGACCTTTTAAAGGTCAACACCTCTAAGCTGATAATGCTGCCATTTTTGGTATTAAAATTATAAAGTTTCTATTGTTCCAAGGTTTGATAATTAATTACAATTTACAGCACTTTTGTAATCTCTGTGATTCTTCCTTCATTCATAACCCCCTTCACCCATTAAACTCTACCTACAGCTGCTCTACACACTCTCCTGCACTGTTGATTTGGATTTATCATCAAGGGGTGTGGTTTCAGCTGCCGGGGGCTGATCAACTGCTGCTGCTGCCGGCGGTGGCGCCTCCACCAGCGGGACCTTTTCCTTTACTGGTGAAGCAGGAAGCGTTGTGGCGGCGCTGGCAGTGGCAGGAGGATCCTCAACAGATGAGGAGGTGGGAGGCGGGCCGCCGCCAAAGCTACGAGCAATCTCATCGAAGGTCTTACCCTTCGTCTCTGGGACTTTGATGAAGGTGAAGATGAAGAAGATGATTAGGAAGGCGGTGAAGATGAGGAATACCCAAGGCCCGCATGCCTCCTGAAGAGAGAAGAGTGGGGGGTCAGTTTCAAAGAAATTCTTTGTTTTACATGTTCAGAGTTCTCGTTACAATTGAATATATTCAAAAAAGTAAACAAAACGTGTATCTTCTAATGGTGAATGGCAGCGTGGTTTAGTGGTTAGCACTGTCACCTCACAGCAAGGGGGTTTCTGGTTCAAACCTAGGGTGGGGGAGCCCTTTTGTGTGGAGTCTGCATGTTCTCCTCGTGTCAGCGTGGGTTTTCTCTGGGTACTCCAGCTTCCTCCCACAGTCCAAAGACATGCAGGTTAATTGGTGACTCTAAATTGCCCGTAGGTGTGAATGTGAGTGTGAATGGTTGTCTGTCTCTATGTGTTACCCCTGTGATAGTCTGGCGACCTGTCCAGGGTGTACCCTGCCTCTTGCCCAATGTCAGTTGGGATAGGCTCCAGCCCCCCAGCGACCCTCAACAGAATGAGCGGTTACGGAAAATGAATGAATGAATATAATAGTGAGGGGAAAAAGTAGAAGCAGAAGCCAGAAGGAAATTATACAAATATAATGGTTTTTTTTTGTTTTCCATAATCGCTTATCCTGGCGGTTGGGGGGTGCTGGCAGTAGACAATGCTACAAATATGAATGTTGCTGCAAATAAGTTACATATCCTAAAATGTGGATTCTACACACACATCTTCTATCCAATCATCAGTCTCAAGGTGGACACCCAAGATTAGAGTCACGACTTCACTATCTGACCAAATGCCTCTCCTTCTGTTCCTGAGATATGATGTTGAGTAATGGTCAGAGAAGTGTTTTACATTATATTATGATGACACATTGAAGTTGACCTTTGACCTTTGGATAAAAGATGTCATCACTTCATTGTTTGATCCTGTAAGACATTCTGAGTTATGGCCAAAACAGGTTTTGTGAGGTCATAGTGACCTTGACCTTTGACCACCAAATTCTAATCAGTTCATCCTTAGGTCCAAGTGAGTTTGTGCCAAATTTGAGAAAATTCCTTAAGGTGTTTTTGACATATTGCGTTCATTAGAATGGGATGGACGTACACAGACGGACAGACAACCCGAGAACATAATGTCTCCTCCCTTGGGTATTACCGGCGCCAAGGCATTAAAATGAAAGTTATAATAAAAGAAAACAAAGCAAAAGTAAAGATAAGAAATAAACAGCAACCCAAACCAACATCAAACCCAGACAATCGCCCCTCCCTTACCACTAGTTTTGGGAAGCTCATTCCAACCAGGAAATTGGCCGTCCAGTTGCAGCAGCCAGCCACAGCCATAGCTGCTGGACGGGGCCCCTGAGAGAACAGCTCGGCCACAATGAACCATGGGATTGGACCGGGGCCAAGCTCAAACATAGCCACAAAAAGCATAACAGCAATGATGGCCATGTAGCTCATCACGGGAAAGTCCTTCTGCTCAGATAAGGGGAGAGAAAAAACATCAGTCAGTGACATATAATATGTAGAGTGTGTTGTATAGAGAATTAATTAAATCTACTGATTGTTTAATGAGAACATGTGTTGATGAATACACTATTCTTACTGTAACCTTTAAAAATGACAAGTCATGAAATCTGTTCTATAATAACTGGTTACAAAAAGACCTAACTGCAATGTACTGCATATACATAGGATGTTTTCATGTATTATTTTGTAGGGAGGGAGCTGAATGGTACAGAAAATTAGAGTGAGTTTATTTATTACCGGTATTTGAATTTTGAGCTCAAGCTAAAAGATTTGGCATAAGGTCAAAATTCTGAGTTTAACACTGCATTAATCAGTCATTTTGTAGGAAGGTTAAGTTGAAGACAGTTTGGGTGAACTCCTGCATTTTAGTGACATTTTATTTGTATATATTTTATAGTGATGGCCAAATGAAGCCTCATGAAGCATTTTCTTTATTTTATAAGCCCACTAGATGGCGCTTTTTCTTCAACAAAAAGATGAAAGCACACTGAATTGCCATTTTTTGAGTCTCTCTCTTTAAACCAAGAGCGCCATCTAGTGGACACATAAAATAAAGAAAATCCTTCATGGAGCTTCATTTGGCCATCACTAATATTTTACACAAATATTCAAATTATTATCTGTAATAACCTTGTTAGAATTGTGAAGGTAAGCCAGTTGAGGTTGAAAGAAAATGACTTGCTGACTTTCCCCAATTTTTCCTCTTTGCTGAGTTGCCTGCATTGGTAAGCTGTTGTCACTCATCCTCTCTTCAACCCTGTCACCGTGCCAAACTCACCAGCAGGAGGGAGATGGTCATGAGCAGAGCGCTGATCGCCATTCCACCCAGTCCCAGCAGGTGCAGAGTCCTTCGTCCTGCCTTCTCCACCAGGAAGAGCTGCAGGACAGACATGAGAGGCAGTGATGTGCTGCTGAACGCTTACGAAAACACATGCAGGAACAAAGACAAACACGCTGATGTCACTCACGGATACAACAGTGAAGACAGTGTTGACAATGCCAGCTCCGATGGTGGCGTAGATGGGCTGTTTGACACCAGCTGAATCAAAGATACCTGTGGAGTAGTAGAACACCTGAGGGACACAGAGAGGATGGAAAAGATGAAAACACACGCATTTTATAACTCGATTTAAACATCCAGTTTTCACATACTTCTTTTGTCATATGGAATTATGTTATATCGATTCTATAATCATGTTCACCTTGACTCTACCAATACGCAATCTATCCCTGACTCTGCCTTTTACTGGGAGGATTTGGCTAACATTGGCTTCCTCGGTTGGACAAAGTATTACAACTAGTACACACAACTTTTAGGGCCCTATTTAAACAATCTGTAGCGCATGGTCTAAAGTGCATAGTGCAAGTGTATTAAGGGCATCTTCGAACTCCACTCTTACTGGTTAAACGGCACTTAATCTGGGCCCAAAGTAAGGCACAAAGGGCAAACAGGTTGAAGTCAATACCTTAATTAATTATAGATGTTTTGGGAAAAACATGAATTCAACCAATCACAGTGTCATCTCCCATTCCCTAAAAGATGTTGCCAGGGAAACAACTAATGGGTATCCAAATACAGTGGCATCCTAAGGTTTGGGCAGCCCTACTGTGAGTAGTTAAGTAAGTAGAAGATGCACTGATCTCCAAAAGGCATGAAGTTAAAGATGACACATTACTTCAATATTTTTAGCAATATTACTTTTTAATTTCAATCTTTTACAGTTTCAAAATTGCAAAAAGGAAAGGGGCCTGAAGCAAAAGTTTGGGCATCCTGCATGGTCAGTACTTAGGAGCACCCCCTTTGGCAAGTACCACAACTTCTTGACACTTTTTGTAACCAGTTTCTAAATTCTTGTTTGGGGGATTTTCAACCATTCTTCCTGCAAAAGGCGCTTATTCTGTGAGATTCTTGGGCCGTCTTGAGATTCTTGTGCAGTCCTCCATGCCCTGCTCTTTTGAGGTCTATCCACAGATTCTTAATGATGTTTAGGATGGGGGACAGTGAGGGCCATGGCAAAACCTTCAGCTTGTGCCTCTTGAGGTAGTCCACTGTGGATTTCAGTGTGTTTAGGATCATTGTCCTGTTGTAGAACCAACGTCTCTTCGTCTTCAGCTTTTTTACAGATGCTGTGGTGTTTGCTTCCAGAATTTGCTGGAATTTAACTGAATCCATTCTTCCCTCTACCTGTGAAATGTTCCCCATGCCACTGGCTGCAACGCAAGCCCAAAGCATGATCGATCCACCCCCGTGTTTAACAGTTGGGCACGTGTTCTTTTTATGAAATTCCGCACCCTTTTTTCTCCAAACATACCTTTGCTCACTGTGTCCAAAAAGTTCTATGTTAACTTTATCAGTCCACAGGACTTGTTTCCAAAAAGCACCAGGCTTGTTTGGATGTTCCTTTGCAAACTTCTGACGCTGAATGTTGTGGTGAGAACACAGGAGATGTTTTGTTCTGATTACTCTTCCATAAAGGTCATATTTGTACAGGTGTCGCTGCACAGTAAAACAGTTCACCTCCACTCCAGAGTCTGAAAAATCTTCCTGCAGGTCTTTTGCAGTCAAACAGGAGTTTTTATTTGCCTTTGTAGCAATCCTACGAACTGCCCTCTCTGAAAACTTTCTTGGTCTTCCAGACCTCAACTTGACCTCCACAGTTCCTGTTAACAGACATTTCTTAAAATCATTACAAACGGAGGAAACAGCTCCCTGAAAACAAAATATAATACACCAATCAAATGAAGTTGATTTGATTTTGATTTGATTTGATTTGAAACACCAATCTTGCTTAATGTTCAAAAGTATGTTTCATCTTTAACTTCTTGCCTTTTGGAGATCAGTTCAACAAAATTTTGACCAGTGGTACCCAAACTTTTGCATACTACTGTAAACATGTGTATGCATTGTATATGTGTGTATTTGTATGTAGCCCCCTGTGTGTGTGTGTGTGTGTGTGTGTGTGTATGTGTGGATGTGCTGCCTGGTGCTGACTCACAGCGTTGATCCCAGACAGCTGCTGGGAGAGCTGCAACATGACAGCGATAAGGAGGGGCTGACGATACGCTGCAGAGCGGAAAAGCTCCGGGATGGTGACCTTTTTCTCCATGGCCATCTTGGCGCTCTCCTCCTTCATCTCCTGCAGATCTTTACTCACATCCTCACTGCCTCGCAGACGCACCAGTGCTGTCAAGAAACCATAAATACAATGTGTCTTTATCTTTGACAAGCATAAAGGCAGAGAAGAGAACCATACTCTGTGTGGTGGCCACTGTGTCCGCACAATGACTCAGAAAAAGACTTACTGACAGTACGAGGCTTCAGACATGGGTTTAGTACATAATCTAAAGTAAATGTATGTATCTTTTCGGACACACTGAACTGTTACCACGTGACTTCCTGAGAGCCTTCTTGCACGTGATGGAAACTCATGCCATCCTCAGCTCTCTTATTGTGAACCTCACGGGCATCTTTGTTGCCAGATAATTCGTAAATTACAGTAACAATAAAGCAAGTAGTCCAACGGTTGCAGGGAACAAAATCACTTAACTTATGTGACACTATTGACCTTACAGAGCTTCCTTGCCACCCCACAAATCTGACCCAGGGACCCTGACAGAAATTGGCTGAAAGTACCATCAGACTACCAGTTTTCACAGGACACTTTTTTTAACAGATGCTATAACCACATTAAATCCAACACAGAGTGGATTTAAAGCTGCCCTCTCTAGAGACCCAAGAACTATGACAGTATTTTCCTTTTCCACAAAGTATGCAGTGACACAATCAGTACAGAGTGACTCGTTGGTTTCTTTTTTGGTTCAGCTGTTGCAACAGAGGCCAAACATGTTCTTTATCTTCACCAGAAAGAGCAGAGAAAACTATTTCACTGTGAACACCACAAACGGCACACAGTCACAGACACTATGATGCAACTCTCACTGTGAAGCCCTGTGTTTGTTTGTGTTTGTGTCAGATGAGAGGTGTTGGGGAGAAGTGGGTCAATGCCTCAGAGACGACCCTGACAGGCTGCGTGTTGAACAGACGCCAAAACCTTCTGTCTGCTCAAGGACTCTTCTCTCTAGGCTAAAATATCACCATCTCACCTGATCTCACCAGTGTGTACCTGTAACTCCCTGTCTCTGGATTTTCTTTCTTTCTCCTTGATCTTTTTCTCCTGTTTTCTCTTTCATCTGATCATTCTAACATTCTTCCTCTCAGAATCTCTTTCTCACATGCAGTTTTTTAAATGTTACAGTAATTCTTTTTAACCGTAGTGGTAATATTGACAGAAGCAGCAGTATTGCATGTGAGGAGCAAAAGCAATGATCTCTGGAGTTATATCAGTATTCCAAGTAGCAGAAATAACAGCAGTTGTAGCAGTGGAAGTACTTTAAGTAGCAGTTTTTGCAGAAGCAGAATGAGGAAGTAGTATCATTAGTTGCAATATACTAACAGCAGTAGGATGTAGATTTGTACTATAGATAGTGGCAGTGGTTACAGTAGAGGTAACACAGTATAAGCAGTTGTAGTAGTACTGATAGTACGAGTTATAGCAGCAGCAGCAGCAGCAGTATAAGTAATAACTGTAGTTGTGTTTGTAATAGTTGTAAAGTGTCAGCAGTTGTAGCAGTAAAAGCAGCTAGTAGAGTGTGTATAAGTGGTGACAGTAAAGCCTGCAGCAGTGGCTATGGTGCCACTGTAGTAGTAGAGCAGCACTGTGACTGTGGTCATTTTGTAGCTGTAGTGCCTGGACTTGCAGTGGTGTTAGTGGCAGTCAGACAGTAGCAGTACAGGCAGCATGAATAATACTAGCAAGTGTCATAGAAACAGTAGTGTTAGCAGTAGTTGTAGTAGTGGAGATAGTAGTTGTGATAGTAGCAGTACTGCCAGTAGTGACTGCAGTATTGATATTAATACTTGCAGTAGAGATGTTCATAACAGTTGCACAATAGTCATGACAGTGGTATAGCAGTACCTAGAGATGCACGATATATATTGGGCCGATAAATTATCAGCCAATAATGGGACATTTTTTATAATTATAGCACCGATAATACGAAGCCAGAGTGCTTTCACTACCTTAACAAGGGCAGCATCTAAACACAAGACACAGTGGGTGGCAGAACATGTACCTTTACACTTGGTTTGCGAGCTGCCAATAAACACAGAGAAGAAGAACAACAACTGTAGCATGCTGTCTCGGGGGCAAAACATGTCGCGGTGTGGTCATCTTTCACAGTTCCAGATGAAGACAACCGGATTGCACTGAGGGTCTGATCTGCTGTCTACTGTCTGACCCCCCGCCAGATCAATAAACTTCCTGCAGCTGTTAAACAGGTAAGACACAGCGCTGAAGGATCGTCTCCAGAGTGTTAGCATGAGCTAATTAGCAGCAGCGGCTTACATCCAAACACTGTCGCTAAAGGCTAGTTGATCGTGAGACAGTGAGACGGCGCCTGGGTGTGTTTATAAAAATGCAGCGAGACAATTTAAGCATTTGATACACCAGATGTAATGGGGACCTGCCAATGTTCATATGAGTCAGCTGTCACTGTTTGTCTCTGTTAGTGGAGACTCCACTCTGCAGTGTAGTTTATACACTTCACTGATACACCAGAAAATTACACAGTAACACTGGGCTTCATCATCTCCCTCTCTCCTACCGTTAACTATAACTGTAATACTGATTAAAGTCATTTTAATTTCAGATCCTTGTATTTATTATATTCCCTTGTAGTGTAGGCGTTATGGGGGGGCAGGGACACACTGAGGGTAGGCTATTTGACAATACCGCAGAAAATCTCCCTTTTGTTGACAGCCTAATTTCCATATTGGTGCATCCCTAGCAGTAGCAGCAGTACTATTGTAATAGAAGCAGTAGTATTGTAGCAGTATCATGGTAAGTTTCCACCAGATCTGAGGATGAAGGGCGTCTCAACACTTTTGATTAATTTCCTACGGAGAGTAAGAGAAGCAGTTGCACAGTGCACAGTGGAGGTTCCAGTATGCCTGGCTCACAAATCTTGGACCAAGCTGACAAACTAGGCAACTAAGTTCTAAAATAAAACAAGATTCAGCAGTTGCATCACCTATTTCTTGCCTCAAATGTTTTCGGAAATATATTTTGGTGTATTTTGTAAGATGGAATTACAGAAAGTTTATGAGCAGGCCGCCATGTTGTTTCCTGGGACCGCCCAACTGGCCGCATGTTTATCCAATCAGGTGTATTCCACCATAGGGTATGTCACCAGTGGGAAGCCATTCAAGCAGCCAGTGAAGTGGAGCAGCGTGTCCCCTAGCATGCTGGCTGGATTTGGTGGGAATCTAGCATCAGTGCTTACCTTTACGTGCCTGCTCCTCCTGCTTGAGGTTGATGAGCAGGAAGCGAGGGCTCTCGGGACAGAAGGGCAGCAGGATGCACTGCAGGACAGCAGGGGCCACAGTGAGGGCCAGCAGCAGGGGCCACAGCTTGGCTGAGCCCAGCAGAGCCTCCAGACCAAAGATCTAAACAATAGGGCCACAACAGCTGGGTCAGAGTCACAGCAAAGCTAACACCCAATCCAAAATGAATCCACAGTCAGAACATGTTAAATGTATCATACAGTAAGAAACTGTGAGAGCTGTTCGGTCATTAAATGTGAGGTTTGTTTGGAAGCCTTCCACTCACCTGAGCGATCAGGATGCCCACCACCACCCCGAGCTGGTGAAGAGTGCCGAAGGCTCCTCGTAAGGGAGTAGGTGACACCTCCCCCACATACATGGGAGTCAGACCGGTAAAGAGACCGCAGAACAGGCCGATGATCAGGCGACCGGCGATAACCATCTCGTAGGAGGAGCAGATAGTGGAGAAGCCCATGAGGAGGCCACCGATCACAGCCAGGGAGTTCACCAGGAACATGGAGCGACGCCTGAGGAGGAGGAGGAGGAAAGAGAGCGAGATATAGTTTATTACATTAACAATTAGCGTCAGTGTGGTTTATTTTACTGTTTGTGATTGAGGAAGATTGACATGTTGATTGATTAACTGATTACCATAAGTGTGTCAGGACTGATTGACCTGCCTGAGTGTGTGTGAAGGTCCGCTGTTTTCCTGCCTAATTAGGTCATTGATGTGTTCGTCCAGTTTTACGGGCAAACATATGTATATTTATGCGTAAGTGCATGGCCTTGTGTGACAAGATAAAGGACAAAAGGAAATCTATGTTGTCTTGTGTGCAGAGCCTTGGATTTTATTGGCTACATCTTTTTAAAGGAATACATTTTGGGAATTACACTTATTTATAGGATGAATGACAACCAGCAGAAATGACAGGACACGCAAGCTCACAACTGTGTGGGCAAATATCTGCATAGTGGGTGTTGTTAACTCCGCTTTGAAATAACATGAGGCACATGTGTGATGAGAACTAGGAAAAAAGATTATATTTTATCTAAAAAATAATTCACACACTGTTAATTGGCTCCCGTATATTATAAATGCAACATTCCGGTCAGATAGACCTCATCAGTCATTCACTAGGCTACTTTGCCATCCTTTATTTCTGTGACAGAAACAGTCTGGTGTTACTTTAAAGTGTTTTATGTTACTTATTCATCATCATCCAACTAAATAGCAAAAAATACTAATGTCACTTATAGCGTAGTGATACCTAAACATAATTTAAGTATTGGTTGATGCTTAATTTTTCAATGGCATTTTCTGTTATTCCACATTTTCTGTTATAGGATTACAGAGTGTCATTTACATCCCACACCACTGAGATTTTACTGTCTCGCAGTCGTGTTGTGTTGTTCACGAACGAATCGTTCAAAAGAACGAATCTGCTGAGTGAACATACTGAACTGAATCACTTCCGGAACTGATTCGTTCATTTCTCAGTTCAGTTGAGCTCAGCAGCGAGCGTGCAGGCTGGGAGTGGAACTGCCGATTGGGTCCGTGTGAACGATGAATCACGAGTCCTGAGGCAGCCAGGGTGCAGGGTGGGACTGCCTGCTGTGTGACGAATCACACGGTGAACGAATCAGCGCCGTAACCCCGATCCCTGAGTGATTCAAATAATTTCTTCTCAGCGATACACTTTCATAGGGACCGTTTTCTCCAAGCTAATGGCTAATGTAGCCAGGAGTCAAGCCACATGAACACAACCACACACCTCCCTATTGGTTTAACAGACTTAGTTTCCAGATAAACGAACTTAAAACGTTAGGCTGGCCAGTAATGAGACTCACCAGTGCAGGGCAGATGCAGCAGCAGCTCAGCCGTGACGCAGTACACAGTCAGGGCTCCTCCCACCAAGCACTGAACGATTCAGTGAATGAATCTTTTGAACGAATCTTTGTAATGAACTGATTCTAGTGATTCAGTAACATCTAAAGAACTGCTTTGCCCATCACTATCTCGCAGTACTGTTTCATCTCATACGATATGAAGCAGCCTCCTTCATTCATGGTTCTGATAATGTTTCTCATAATGAACACCCCCACCTCTTTCACATGAACACACTCGCGGCTCGATAGAGAACCCAGAGTTGACTGAACTTATTGATAACCACCCTTGTAGTACTGGTTATCCAGATGGCCAATGTTAGGGTTAGTCAAACCAGATAGCAAGAAGATATCCTGGGTAAGCTGAACTGGTTTCGTAGTACAGGCCACAGGAGATTAGTGACAAATTTGAAAGGTTAGAATTTTTTTTTCTGCCTATCAAGCCTTCAAAACTTAGTTTCATACATACAAAACCTTTTTTCAAATTAGATTTCAGACTTTAAAATACAAAGCATCAACTTATGAACAGACTGTGTCTTTTTGTTTAGTCTGACACAAACATAAAAGAAAAAAATAAGAAATAAAATTTGTTGTTGGAAATTTCGACAGAGCCTGGCTAGTCATTTCCTGTGGCTTTCAGTCTTTGTGATAAGCTAAGCTAATCATAGACAAGTGTGTTTTTTCCATATAGACAACTGAAGTATTCCTTTCAAATCCTTTCATACAGGGAATTCTTTGACAATCTCATAATGCAAAAAAGCCAATGTATTTTAAATCCAAATTACTTTAACTCTGTGTGGAAAACCCGTTCATGGAATTGGTCAAAACAACTGAAAAGGAAAAAAGGACTGTGGTTTGATGCTCCGGGCAAAACACAGAGGCAAATGGAGAAATGAAGGAACAACTCCGGGGAACATTAGAGCCAGGCAGTGGGCTCAAGACAGACACGCTTCATAAGCTCCATTACGGGTAATGGCTTGAGACAGTTCAGCTGAATCACACAGAAAATACATTTTCCATTAAAGGAGAAACAAAAACCCAAAGCAAAGAAATACTTGGAATTGACATTGAATATGTCAAACTAACAAAGAAAAAAACCCTGATAAACAATTCTCATTTAAAACAAACCTCACGGACTGCATTTTTTCATCTGCGTAATATTGCAAAAATTAGGCCTATCCTGACCCGAAAAGATGCAGAAAAATTGGTCCACGCTTTTGTTACCTCAAGGCTGGATTACTGTAACTCCCTATTATCAGGTAGCTCTAGTAAGTCTTTAAAA
>NC_065527.1:28698000-28704882 GCF_006386435.1 Epinephelus moara | reverse complement strand
TTTTTTTTCCCTGTTAAAGGGTTTTTTTTGGGGAGTTTTTCCTTATCCGCTGTGAGGGTCCAAAGGACAGAGGGATGTCGTATGCTGTAAAGCCCTGTGAGGCAAATTGTGATTTGTGATATTGGGCTTTATAAATAAAATTGATTGACTGATTGACTGACTGGGGAACAGGTTTAGCTTTTCATTACAAAAGTTTAGATCCCAGCTGGCTGTATGGTACAAATTTAACTCCTACCTGCCAAATCGGTTTGCCATGACGCCTACGCTGAAGGAGCCAACCATGCCGCCCACACTGAAGATGGCGACAGCAACACTCCAGACCATGGTACATACCCCCGCAGAGATTGGCTCTCCATAACGCTCGACCCAGGTATCGTTGAAGAACGATCGTAGTTTCTGATGGCAGGAACAGATGAATTAATAGATGACTTGTTGACTGTATTTAAAGACAGAAATGCACTGATAATATTTGAATATTTTCAGTATTGGTCAGTTGAAGGAAAAGTTTTTAGAGTTTTATTTGCTTTTTTTTTGAGAGCCTGATGAGAAGCTTGATACCACTCTCATGTTTGCATTAAGTACTGAGCCAGTATCAGATACAGTTAGCTTAGGGACTGTTCTTTACTTATCAGAGGAGCAGAGGAGGGGGGTGGCTCAAGTGTGACTTTGTTTTTTTTTTTTTCAAATAAATGAGTTGTTAGATTTTAAAAACGTACCCTTTGATGTTTGAAAGTTAAAGTTAAAAGTTGAAGACTAAATCCTGGAGTTTTCTTTTCTTTTTTTACCTCATGACGTGCATGCTGGATAGTTTGTGTGGTTTATTTTTGGCCAGATTTGAAATAAAACATAGAATAAAGGGTTTTTAATGAAATATCACCATTTTAAGCTCAGATATGGCCATGTTTTTTCATCTGATGGAAACATTTGTTGCACATGATGTGTCCAAGGACCGTCAGAAATGTAAAAATCCCACAATAGTTTCTGTTTTTAAACTTTCTGGCTATGATAAATGACGTAATTTTGCTTGCAGGTTTGGTCAAAAATTGTAGGTCAAAAATCTGTGCTAAAATAACCACAAAATAGAACCATTTAAATTTGTATGCCTCTCACCTTAGCCAAAATAAAGAACATAAGCCCCTCCCAAGTGCTCAAAAAATATTATTATGCCTCCCCCTTTTTGCACCACCCCCTACCTTAGCTTAGCATAAAAGCAGGGGGAAACAGCTGGCCTGGCTCTGTCTAGAGTTCCATAATGTGCCTACCAATACACACAAAATGTTTGTTGAATCTGACACAAACCAGAGGTGGGAGTAGCCTAAGTCACACTTGTGCAAGTCCCAAGCAAATCTCAAGTCTTAACCTTCAGGTCTCAAGAAAGTCCCAAGTCACTGTGGTGAGAATCAAGCAAGGCAAGTCAAGTCCCTGCTATAAGTCAAGCAAGACAAGTTATTGCTCAGATCAAGCAAGTCAGAAGTCATGTCAAATGAACTTCTGAGGATCTGGTCTAATCTTAGCCTTCCAGCTAATGCTAGACCAGAAAATAATCTAATTTGTTTCCTAAAAAGACACACTCACATGCCGTTCTTTGAAGGATTCGTAATAAGGAATGAAGGTAGATGTTTTGGGGGTCTTGTACTGACCTGAGAGCTGCAGAACTTGCACACTGCTTTGCAAGAATCCTTGAATTCAAATTGTATTACTTTTGGATTAGCCTTTTAATGATATCTGCCTCATGCGCTGGCCTCTGCTGACCTGTTCTGTTGTAGAAGGTTGCCAGGTTTGTGTGCTAGAAATCAACAAAATCATGCTTCAAAAACAAAATGTAACTTTCAATATCCTGAAAATGCAAATATGAAATAAAAAAGTCAAGTGCTTTTGAGCCATCTGTCTCAAGTTAAAGTCAAATCTCAAGTCTTAAATGCCAAGTCAAAGTCAAGTCGAGTCTTTTATCCTTGTTAGTCAAGCAGTCTTAACATTTGCAGCTCAAGGCTGACTTGAGTCTGACTCGAGCCTGAGTCTGACCCAGGCTCCCAGGAAGTGAGCCAGGCTTTAAAGCCAATTTTCATGGGCCAAACAGTGGTAGTGCAATTTCCATGGTCCGTCATGTGATGCCATTGGGCCCATAAAGACATTTCCATTGATATACGTTGGGTAAGAGACATCTGTAAATCTGTGGATAAATGTTTTGGAGCGTCACATCCCCAGCAAAATGAGTCATTTCACTATCAGGATGTAATTCATTTTGGTCTAGTCTAGAAGATCATCCGGGTGATTTCATACTGCGGAAACAGAGCTTTTTGGGCTTCATGCACCACTGGGCAACTTTCACAGGAATGAAAGCCTTCAATGCTGTATCCAGGTCTCTTAATACATCCATGTTCTGACCCCACCTCTGACACAAACAGAGAAACCCTAAGAAAGTTACAGCATGTTTTCCTCTTTGCAACCACAAATTTGGACTTTGGAGGTGTCGGTGTAGCTAGGCTAGCTTTTTCCCCCTCCTTCCAGTCTTAATGGTAATCTAAAGTAATCCATACCTGTATCTTTTTACTAGAAGTCTGTCACTTTATTTAACTGCCTAATCAGCAGTCCCATACAGTTACAAATATAGAATCTGCTTGTCAAATTAAGATTTACCACTGATAGATTCTTAATAGTTTGGCAAATTATTTTTTGTTCTCTCTGCTCCATATTGATTCTTCCATTTTAATTGCCATGTGTCCCACATTTTGTTGATTGACTTTTCCAACAAATGTTTTTTTTTTTCTTTAAGTATTCATGAATAAATAGAATTTCTGAATCAAATTTTAGGTTTATATGTATTCTGTATTATGGGAGGTTATTTTTGCTCAGAAACAATTGTAATCATAAATGAATACTGTCCGTCATATTACGAGCAAAAAATAAATAAATAAATAAATATCTGTATCTGTACTCAAATAATCCAATAATCCAATATAAAGCTACACAGTGTTATGATTTTCATGCTTAAATCATATCTGCAGCCATGCAACAGAGACAACTCTCCTATCAGAACCAATTGAGACCCTGTAGATGGCACTAACCAAATTCTGGTGTAATCACAGCTGCTTCACCACAAACAGGGACTTAGGGATACAAGTAGCGAGCATCAACAAATTCAGAGACTCTCCCGACTCACCACCATTCCTCTTGTATCTCTTTGGTTTGATATTCACCTTTAAAATGACCTGTTGTTCACATCTTGAGAAGCTTAAGGTACAAACTTGGTGCAGCTTTAGACAGGGAGTCTCACATCTTTGCAACAAACAAGCAAACTCTGATGTTACAAGCTAATTACCAACCTGCTCCGGAGCATTGATGACTCCTGTGTTGTAACCAAACTGCAGAGAGCCGATGACGGCGGTGCCCAGAGAGAACAGGAGATAACCTGTTACCTGATTTCCCTGCTGTGAGACAGAAGGGGGAGAGGAGGAGGAGAAAATGCATGAAGAGGAGGAGAAGAAGAGGAATGGAGAGAGGTCACAGGAAATGGAGATAGATGTGGAGATCAAAGTAAGGGAGGAGGAAGGGGACACAGAGAGAAGACATAATAAATATGAAATCCGAGCTCATAATGAGATTTCTAATGATTGCAACCAATATACAGATGCAATATACCTGTAATGCTGACGGCAGACAGGTCAATGACGTAAACAATAATATCAGGTATCAAACAGTGAGCTCATGCACAGGCTACACAAACACACCTCACATGCAGTCACACATATTACTCATCAAATTTATACTGAAGTCACTATGACTGTGACTACAGAGGCACTGTGGGCTATGTAATTCATGTAAACATCAGAGTATTTCTCATAAAAAAAAGTTAAGTAACCAACTGAAAAACTATCACAAACCTATTTAAAATAAAACCTGAAAAGTTGTCTATACACACACTTAGTCTAGGCATCTCTGTGATCAATTGTTTTTATGACTGTGTTTTTCTTTCTCAAACATAATCAGCTAAATGCAGATGAAGTTCAGCACTGAAGCCCTCCGCCCGCTCCTGTGTCCGAGCCGGCCTCTATAATGCAATTGATTCATCTCAGTAATGAAATCAGGGTGAGCCATCACTGACGTCATGACGACCAGAACACCCGACCCTTGCGGAGCCTCTGTGAGATGCATTTATGTAGGAAATGATGATGAGTTTGTGGCATTTTATGAGTCAGCTCATTTCACATTAATCAGAGCAGCGTCACTGTAAAGACTGGCCTCTAGTTTCACAGACTGGGCGAGGCGGAGGCGCAGCGCACTTGCGCTTCGCCAACTGGGTGTGGCCAGGCGGATTTTGCAAGTTTGGCACACCGTGCGCCTGGCGCAGCTACTCCTCTTTCCCACCTCCGTCCCTCCTACCTGCGCAAGTCGGAAAGAGGGAGGAGAGAAGGCGTGGAGTGGGTTTTACACACATCACACCAATCAAATGAGCCCCTCTCCTCGCCCTTAAATGCGCCGCGCGAAGGCGTAATGAGAGTTTACTCAATTCGCCATGGCAGAAGAGAGCAGCAGCGTCAGACGGCCAAACTTCTCCCAGGAGGAAACTGATGTTTTGGTCCGGGAGGTCTCAGCTCGCAGTGTCCGAATATACGGAACTGCGAGCAGACCTCCACGGGCTGATGATGCAAAGGTAGCCTGGGAGGAGGTCACCACAACTGTAAATCAATGTTGCGTTTCTCTTGTGCGCGCGCTCTCTCTTTCTCTCTCACAGTCTCACTCTGTTTCTTTTCTTTTGACTTTGACAGATGCTGAATATATACTCCCTATCTGATGCTGTGGCTGTGTGTGGTTGGCTGAGAGGGATGTGAACTAGGGCATTAACGACTTTGATTTTTTTCAGGTTGACTTATCTGTCAATAAAGTCGAAGTTGAGTCGACAAGTCATTTGATGACGTCATCACATTGACATGGCGGAGTAAAGTGAAGTATCTCCACACATGTGATGTGTGTCTGTCAAGGCCCGAACATACTCGGGCGCAACGTACGCGGAACGGACTCTGCGGAGGTCCGCGCGGACTCAAAGCGGACGTCCGCAAGCCCTGTGCGCGCAAAGCTCAGATTTTACGACCGCGCACCAGTGACTGCTCGGCATGTATTTTTCACATCGCGGGGATTTTTCACGGACATTTTTACAGGAAACTACAACGCAGAAGTGCGCTTGACTATGAAAGCCCGAATGACTGGAGTCTGCTCCGCTCAAGGCTATTCAAGAGAAGGCTGAGACATGGGGTCAAACATGGGGGGATTGCACATGCGCAGTAAAATCTGGTCTGCACTTCCTCAAAGGCTCAGTAGATGGTGTGAGACCGTGGAATAAGGGGGATGTGCATGCATGTCATTTTCACAGCTTATCACTGGACTGTCACTGGTGGCCTGCGTTGTGGGTGAGAATGACAGAGATGCAATTCCGACAACTTCAGGCAGCCGCTGTCCAAAAGTCCAAGCAGACCGCACCAAGCGCACTCCTTGATCGCCTGAGCAGATCCTGCGCTTTTTATCTAGCGCCCCTGCTGTCACCCTCCAGCATCGCAGCTCAAGTTACACTGCGCATGTGCAATCCCCCCATGTTTGACCCCGTGTCTCAGCCTTCTCTTGAATAGCCTTGGCTTCGCTTATAGTACGCCCGAGTAGGAAGTATCAGCGTAAGCCAATCAGAGGCAGCAATTGCATTCCGTACACAAGCACACAAAGCCAATCAGAGGCAGCAATTGCATTCCGTACACAAGCACACAGAGAGAGAGAGAGAGGGAAAAACACACGACTTGTCGACTCCTCCCGGGGGGTGTTGACTTGTGCCGCTGACGTCGACACGTCATAAATCGACTTTTCTGTTAATGCCCTACTGTGAACTCATTAGTTTGCAGCTGTGTTAATCAAATCAGGTTGGGTTTCCATTATGTGCCTTTTGGCACGAAACTGTCACTGCGCCAAGCTGGATCTGTCGACACCTCCCCCTGCTGCGCTGCCACACCCATCTCAGCGCACCTCAGTCAGCCAAACTATCAAACTGAGCGCGCCTCGGGTTGCGCTGCTCGAAACTAGCTCTGCGTGGGGTTCGTCACCCTGCGCCACCCTGCGCCGCGCCGGGAAACTAGAGGCCTAAAAGTTTCAGATTCAGAATCAGTGCAAAAATACCCCAGTGTTGGTTCACACAGTCATCATCGTGGAAAATGGACAGACATCAGAACCAATCTCTCCAAGTTCCCCTTAAGCATGATGGCGTGGAACTTTCCAACTCTTCCACTGGGCTAAATACACACTGACTGTGGGGCTGATGCAATGACAGCTCATGGTCTCACCTGAGGAGGTGTTATCTATACAGCTATGTTTGGGAATGTTGGAAATTTATTACAGTGTGCTGCCTTAACCTTCTTAAAGGGGCAAAAAGCAAAATCGTTTCACCACTAGGTTTGCTGTTGTGCACTGCCTGTAGACCAAAACAAAGTGTGTCATGAGCCACTCCTCCCTCTATCTCTGCTCTCCACCCCCCACCCCACTCGCCTTGTCTAAGCTTAGTTTAGCAGTTAGCAATGTCTTTCACTCACTCTCGGTCTCTGCTGTGTTTAGCTATTCCCCTGCCTACTTCAATGATGATGGTACCTGTAATAAATGTAATATATTTGCTGAGTTGGAGGCGAGGCTCAGTGACTAGAAGAGCTGGTAGAAGCACTCCATAGCTGTTAAGTTACTCCAGTAGCCGGTGGCAGCCGACTCGGCTAGTGCTAACACCGGGAGTTAACGCTAACGTTCCTCCTCTTCTCCGTGAGTGAGAGCGATGTTTTAGCCTAGTGGGCAGCTGGCTCGCGGGCTGCCCACTAGGCTAAAACATCGCTTCAGGTTAAAGTGGGAAGAAGCAGCGGG
>NC_065527.1:28567127-28697547 GCF_006386435.1 Epinephelus moara | reverse complement strand
TCCAAACAACGCTAGTTGGGAAGCTGAACGTACATGAACGCGCAGCCGGACCGGCTTGTAAACAATGGGCTGGAGATCAACACAGAGAGAGGGTGTGTGAGGTCATGCTATACTCCAGATGAAATTACACCTCTAGTTCTTCACATAGCAATTTTTTAATTCCTTCAATCTAGAAATGATGAATTTCGCTTATTGCTCCTTTAAAATAAAATGATAATAATTCTGGACGATACTGGATACGAGGCAGGGGATTCTTAAAATGAAGCAAACTTTACTTGGATAACAGTAAGGTTAAAAGATGAGTTAAGGTAAATCGAATACGTTTGTCTTGACATGTTTTAAACCATAATATTTTAGTGGATACAAATGTTAGGAAGTACTGAGCATACAACTGGATAAATAATCGTAATAATAATAATAATAATTTACTGCAGAGGTTTTGTGAGAGTTTGCTAACAGTTATTTTGACATAGTTTTGCTTGTACAAACACAGATTCCATTTACCTCAGTTCATGATGAATGTTCAACACGTTCTCATCCCAACTCATCAAATACTGCCTTGTCAGTGGACCTCAACGTAAGAATGCGATGCACTAGGTACCCTCCTGCATCACTTTTGGACGTTCAGGGAGACGTGTCAATTTATGCTTGTTACATGCGTTGTGTCATTTCAAAGAAAAGGAAAAGTACAGTTTTTGCTCGTTAAATTCAAAATAAACTTACAGCAAGCGTAGGTAAAACACTTCAATTTCTGGTTTATTTTCTTAAGTTTAGGCAACAAAAGTCCCCGCTCAGATTTAAAGAAAAAAACCCACCATGTGTCATATGTCATGTGACATACGTCACTAGTGTTACTTAAATAACTCCATTGACTTTTAGTTTTACAAGGGAAACAAACAACCGCCACCCAGGTGAAAGTCTGGAGCTTATTTGAGCCATCCACCTCCCTACCTCCCAGACTTTGTCGCTCCACTGAGGTAGCTGTCGGCAGCGTCACAAACTGCCACCACCTGGAGTGCATTATACAGCCCCTAAGGGTGCCTCTGGGTCCACTGACAAAGTGGGGATATTTTACAAGTTGAGTTGTTGTTTGGTGCGTCAGAAACAGCCTCAGCCTAGTGCCTTTTTGGATTCTTTGTCCACTGTGGAGGCATGAGAGAAAAACTACAAGGAATTTCAGTAATCAAGTAACTGTTATACAATACAAATGGTCATTTTGAAATGGTGAAATATTCCTTTAAAAGATCGATCTCAGTATTTTATGAATCGATATCAGATAATTCAGATGAATAAAAATATGAACTGAAAAATAATTTTCATAATAAATATATTTTATACTCCACCTAGCCATTCCTCCATTTTCTAAACTGTTCATCCTGTTCAAGGTCATGGGGAACTGGAGTCTTTCCCAGCTTTGGTATGATGTGGGGTAAACTGTGGACACATCACAGTGCTATCAGAAAGATTACGTTTTCATATCCACTCTTGTTCGAATCAACAAAAGTTGATTGTTCTCGCTTTTTCTCAACATCTATAAGTTCGGTTACTGGACAGTTATTAAAGGTCAATCAAGGTCAAAGTTAATAAAACACTTTTTGATTGCTCCCACTTATGAAATTCCCGGCAGGTCATGCTAGGTCACAGCATTAGAAACTGGGCCACTGTGTCTTTGTTCCTGCTGATGTCTGTAACAGTAATAAACAGACTCGCTGCTGACATGGCAGAATGTGCGGCTGATATATGAGACAGTAGAGAGACCTGGAGAGGCCTCAGGTGATCCTCTGCCCTTGGTACAACAACATCAGAGCTAGGTCAGATAATATTAGCACAGGCTGCACTTCTTAGGATTCAGTGTCACCAGATGGGCGTTGGCCACACAGAACCAATCAGATGAAGAGACAGATAGGTGTGTGGCAGATGCTTAAGGTCAAAGTGGAATTATTCAAAAGAGGGATTTGAAACATGCTGAGAGGCTCAGGGCGATTTCTTTCACAATTTGTCTCTACATGAATGAACTCAGCTTTGTTTCTTATTGTTGCAGGTTATCTTATCTTATCTTATCTTATCTTATCTTATCTTATCTCATCTCAGCTCATCAGGCTGTGTTGTAGCTTCTGGCGCTAAACTTACTACTCTGTTTTGGTTAGCAGTTCTTGGGGCCCTGACACACCAAGCTGATGGTCACTGTTGGTCAAGCATCTGTCTCCCTAGTTTCTGCGGTGTGTCCCGTACCATTGGCCCTTGTGGGCCCTTGTCGGCTTTATTCAGAGACTGTGCAGCCCGTTGGTTTAAGAAATCACTCTGATTAGCAGTTTAGCTTAGCGCACGAGGAGAGAAACAGAAGCGATGAAAGTAAACAAATGGCCAAAGTCAAGAGGGCATGAGATCAAAACTAACTTGTTATATCGGGAAAGATTTTTTTTCTTTATTCACTGAGCTCTTTAGCAGAAATGGTTTGCAACTGCTTGTATTATTGTAAGCACACGGTAGATATGCTGTCTTCTTTCAACATTGGATTGTGTTGTTAATGTGCTAAGTGGCTAACTAGCATCCTGTCGGTCATCTAGTTTCCCTTTTTGAATGACGAATACAGACGTCCACTGTCTGCTGATATGGAGAGTTATTTTCCTCGGCTGTAGTCTTTGCTGTGTGTTCTGGGCAACTTTTTGGCGAAGACACAGGCAACATGAGGCGATGCACAAGTCGGCTTTAATTGCTACTAGTTCTTTGATGTCAGTTTGATGTGTCTGGGCTTTTACTTAGCTAACTAGGAATATCTGGTTGGCCCGCGCACCCTCTGGAAAAGTCTAGTGTCTGTTTTAAGACTTTGATCAGACAGTGGAGACTAAAGAGTCCTCTAGGAAGTGAAGAGAGCGCCCTTACTTCTGCTTTCACACACAGGTGTGAAAAACAGAGGACTGTGGGAAGCGGAGTTCATTTGTGCAAAGGCATGGAAAGGAAGGAAGTTTCAGTTCCAGAGTAAAAGTCTACTTTGCATCACACAAATGAACAAATCATCTGTGAAGTTCAGTGATCCCAACAGTGATAATAAACAAGGAGGCATCCTGATATTTAACAATGGCAGATAAGGTGGAGGGGGAGCCGCAGTTTTCACCTCTGCAAAGTGTGTTTACACCTGAAAAAGGGTCATTGTCAATTGTGCATAATATCAACTTTCTTAAAGAGGCATAGTTCAGATTGTGTATAAACTGGGGAGGACAGGGTTGGTGGAGGGTGTTACTCCTAGACACCTGCCAAACTGCAGACAGCTGCAGACCACTGTCGGAGATAAACAAAAAGCAAAACAGGGTATTTTTAATGAGACGTCAGAATATTTCCAGCTGTGTTTGTGTTGACTTCATCTGGAATTTTAAGCCAAAACATGATATTTTACCAACACTGATCAAGTGTTTTTTCTGCTTAAACCTTAAACACTCATTAACCACTGCATTGCAACAACCTAAAATTGAAAAGTGAACTGTAAAGAAACGTTTGAAGAGAAGTTAGAGGCAGTGAATATGACATACTCATAAAACCCTCTACACTGAGTGAACATCCACCCAATCCACCTTCCCCTTCTTTGAACAGTAATTCATCTGCACTCATTGAATGAATCATCCACTCAGTCAGTGAAATGTTTCTAAAAGCAAGATGTTTTCCGGCTCTCAAGGTTAATGAAATCTTCTCTTTGGTCAAACAGCCTTTTCACTGTTTTGCTGCCTCCCTTCGTTTGCATACATTCCCCGAGGATTTAGGTGACATTTATGAGCGATCAATAATCTGGTGAGCCCACACAGACTAAAAGCCTCCACATCTCTCTCAGTGTGTTTGCAAACAGACCGTTGGGGATTTATCTGCACTTGTTGTGTATTTCAGCATCTAAAATGGAGACCAAATAGGCACTTTGTCTTTAAAATCTTTCTATCATTTTTCTTAAAAGTAACTTAATAACATTAAGACAAATTACAAAGTGGTTTCAAAAATACTAAATTATTTATGGTATACTGGTTCAGAACTGATGTACTGTACCTTCTCCTTAGTAAACGTAAAATTGTTACGGCACTGCAGTAAGTTGTGTTTTTCCAAGTGTTTCAATGTGTTTCCTCCTCCCTGTGTTCCTGTCTGTCTTCCTCCCACTGTTTAGTTTTGTCTGTGTGCTGGTGTGGGTGTGGTCCCCTTCCCCGGTTTCCCTGGTTCCCCATTCAACAACTCTCTGCCAGTGGTAGATAAACCTCACAGCCGACTAAGACAATATTCAGAACTATATTCCTGATGTGTTTTTCCCGTGTAAAAAACCCCCAATATGACATCATTTGGATTATTTACTAAGATTTTATATCTGTGGCACAGAAATCATTATGCTTAAGTGGCAGTCTCCAGGGCTGAAAAATGAAGCCAATGCGGAAGTGCCAAAAACTGCAATTACTCTAATGGCTGATTGAGGCTGGCTCATCGAGCGAGTCAGTCTCTATTAGTCTCGCTCACCAGACCTTTCTCAAGAAAAGAAAGGTCTGGCTGGGCCGACTCTCACTTTAAGATTGGAGGAAAAAACGCCCCGGCTGCTTGTATTTCTTTCAACTAATCACAATCGTTCTGGGCGGTGCCACAGCAACGGTGCGCTTGCAAAAATATTGCCAGGGGAAAACAGGTTTTGGTGTAACACGCCCACAAAAATATCGCCTACAGGACGCGAACCATGGCAGAAAAAAAATGGCTACATCTCTGCAAGATCAAACACCGCAAAAGTTAGTAAAGGACGTGTTGAAAACGGTTGAAAACTGCTACACAACCGGAGGTGGTAGGGCGGGACTTCAGCGGGTGGCTCGTTCCGCCCAATGAGAGGCTGATCTATGCAGCAAACTTCCGCCCACTCAGACTAGTCTCCATAGACCCCCATGTTAAAATGCCCAACTTTAAGGCAGAAATAAACATGTTTACAGACTGGTACAGAAAATGCTTTTGGTTTCTATAGCTAATTTACCAGTTCATGACAACTGTATGAAGAGTGAATTTTTGTATAACTCACCCAGTTATATTTTTTATTAAGGACTCAGGTCATGTAGAAATAAAGATTTGGCCAATTTGAGTGACAGTTTAGTGGCATCTGTGGACAAGTCACTACCAGAGTGACTTGGTTGGTTTGGAAACAAAAACATTGTGAAACTCCAGATTCACAGATTATAGGTCCAGCCTTAACAGTATTTCTGTGAGTTTTTAGTTTGTGAAAGTTCATTTTAAAATTTCGGTCACCAGAAAAAGTCTGTTCAGCGTTTGGTTGGACTTAAAGACCCTCCAAGGTGTCCGGTGTTCAGTTTTTTCGATAAGTACATTTTGTTTTTTTTACTTTAAGCATAGACTGAATGTAATGATGGACAACCCGTGTCCACTTCCTCCCACTGTACAAAAATGAAGCCAGAATATCCCGAATACGGCAGCTGACGTCTTGCGCTGGTGAGCCAGAGTCTGCACAGTAGTGATCTCCATGGTATTCCCACCCAAACACCTGTCCAAACAATTGTAAGTAGCACCACTGATGGCGAGTGCACCGATCTGCATGCACAGCTTTCAATTATGACATCACACTGCGTTTTTAGAGCATCAAATAACTAATTAACTTTTTCTTTTTTTTTTTTTTTTTGTTAGAAAAATGAACACTTGAACATACGTCAGTGTGATGACAACTACCCAAAATGGCAGGAACCATGTCTGTGAAAATTTATTTGATGTGTACTTTTAGTGTGGCCCATGTCCCCTCCACTAACATGGAGAGGGCAGGGTTTATGAACTACACTGCTGTCAGCCACCAGGGGGCGATCGAGAAGTTTTGGCTTCACGTTCCGGGAACTGTCATGTCACCCATCTTTATTATACAGTCTTTGGTTTTAGGCCTGTTTTTTGTTGGCAATAATTAGCATTAACATTATCATAGTAAGCCATGGACTGTAAATGTACCCTGCTAACCAAGCAAGCAGCTAGCATTGAGGCTAGCTCCACCCTCTGGTCCAAACATGGTCACGTCTGGCTCCAATCCAAGATCAAAATGGCCAAAATGACAAACTTGAGGCTTCAAAACAAGAGTCCACAAACCAATGAGTGATGTCACAGTGGCTGATGTCCAGTTTTTTACAGTCTATGTGTACTTCTCATAATGAGTAAAATCAGATGATTGCAGCTTTAACTTCCAGACAGCATTAATTACATTTTTGAACTCATCCTTTACCATCTGTCTGAAATCATCATCGTCACTCAAGTTAAAAATTAATTATAGGAGACAGTAAGAAAAAAGCCCAGAGCGTGTCATGAGACCTAAACGCAACTCACTGTGGTGCCTCAGAAAACTGCAAAAGTTATTTGTCAACCCTGACACACACACGCAGCTCCTGCTATATTTGCACCGAAGTTCACCTTCCTCTTTTCTCTCTGTCTCCCTCACCGACTGTCTGTCTCCTTGTCCGGCTTTGTTTTTTGTCAAGTCACAGTGACTCAGTAGAAATTACTGGTCACATGACAGGATGGCACCCAAAATGGCTTGGACAGGGATCGATGACAACAGTGAGTGGGTCAAATACCAATACAGCTGCTTTAGTGTCACTTAAACATTTATGTTTAAACATTTTCCTGTTGAAAATCTCATTTATCTCCAAAGTGCACTGAAGTTACAGAATAGTGCTTTATTTTGGTGACAAACCCTTCATTCAAAACTCTCAAATCCTCTTTAATCTTATGAAAGATGAATATTCTTTTCATTATTGACATAATTCAGCTCAATCTCACTTTGATTAGGCTTCTAGCATTTTAATATCATTGCTCCAAACATAATACAGATTTGATTTTGTTTCAAGAAGAGCAGAAACAAGGGACAAATCTAGGGATACTGGCTGAGAATGTTTCATAAGGCATGTAATTAAGCTCGAGACAAACTTCTGTGTTAGCAGCCTGTTGCAGCACCCACCACATTTGCTGAACAGATGCTCTGTTACTATGGAAACCGGTGTCATAATGACAGAATGTAATCACACAGCCCGGACACACAAATCCCCCCTGGTACCTTGTGTGTGGCCTTTAAGCTTTGACACTCGACAAATAGGATTTCCTCTGCTGTCTGCACATGAAGAAACTGGAAAACAAACCTACGAGCATTTCAAGTACAACTACAGTATGCATGAATCAGACGACCGCCATGACTCATCTAATTGTCCTTCCAGAACTCCACACTCATATTTTATCCTTACACAACAACCTCATCTTTCTTCCTGCCTTAATTAAGCTCTCTCTCCCTCCATCCAGCCAAGAGTGTCCATATCCCTCCATCACCCCCCCCCCTTCCTTGGTCTCCATGGCAACAGCCTGGAGGTGACAGCTTTATTGACACAGGCTGAAAGTAACAACGGCACGGCACTCAATGCACACACGCACACATGCGACATGGCCTCACAAACTAAAGTAATGCTCCTGTGAGTGTACTGCAAAGCTGGTGCATGTGGGTGTGGACACACACACACACACACACACTGACTACATCTGACCTGCATCCAGTTCTGGCACCGTTTCCTATAAAAGAGACAATCAACTTCACTTTTGAGTGATGCCAGGAGGAAGGGTAAATGTATCGAGCTGTTTTGGGGGATGAATCCAATAACATTTCAGGCTGGATTTTAGCGTGAGGGTCCCTCAGTGCGTGAGGGTCGTGTATTGATGAGCCGGTCAATATTTGGCACGAGCGATAACAGCAGACTGCTGAGGAGTCAGGACACAACGGGACACCCATGAAGGGACACAGGAATGACACACATTTGTGCTACCAAACTTACTACTAGACAACATTCACAGGAGTCTGAGGTCATGTTCGTGAGTCTGCCTCCCACTGATATTGGCTGTAAGAACAGTTTTTACTAGTGATGGCCAAATGAAGCCTCATGAAGCATTTTCTTTATTTTATGAGCCCACTAGATGGCGCTCTTGGTTTACAAAGGGAGGCTCAAAGAATGGCAATTCAATGTGTTTTCAATCTTTTGTTGAAAAAAAGCACCATTTAGTGGGCTTATAAAATAAAGAAAATGCTTCATGAGGCTTCATTTGGCCATCACTAGTTTTTACCACAAACTCAGCATCAGTCTTTTTCTCAGAATTTCCAGAATTCTATTATACTGTTATAGTAAACAGGCTGGTTGAAAAACTATGTCAATATGAGAGTTAAGAAATCGCATACTGATGAACTTTGGTCTCTTATTTACAGCTAATGTTACTAACTATCTGACATGCATAGACTAATTCCGGTAGAGTTAACAGTTTGAGTTCACGTCATGTGTCTGTTTATACATTAATGTCTTAGGCCATTCATTGCTCTTCAGATAGGCTGGTTGTTCCTTTCCTTAAAAAGACAAATATACAACTTTAATCTGAAGGAATACATTGATTCTAAAGCATTAAACATTTAATGCAGGCTTTCTCCAGTTTAAGGGAAACTCGTGGGTACCTATACAACACATTTTAATGCGGATATCTTGAGGTGAGCATTCAAGGGACCCCTCTACAAATGGCCATACCAGTTGCTCCCTCGCCAAAATGTAACTTAAATTCAAAGCATTATTTAGCCCCTTTCATGACAAGCTATGCCAATATAGTTGGTATCAATGGATGCCATGGGTTGTCTAGTTTGAGATGATACCCAAGCCTTTATGTTACCTTAAAAAATTAGTGCACCACAGCCTCTTAAATACAGTAATGTTGCTGTCAGAGATGTTCGTCCTGATTCTGATCAATTAATTAGTCAATCAAATCGCAATCGTACCCACTTTGGTCCATCTACATCTACTGACTCATCTACCTCTTCATACAGTATAACCTTTTTTTTTTTTGAGGGAATCATATTGAGACCAATTTTTTGTCCAGAGTCCAGAGTGTAGCAGAGAGAGAGAAAAACACACACAGTCGGACAGAAAGTGATAAAAAATACATAAAAACAATCATAACCACACAAACAAAGGGATGTATACAAAGACCACAGCAAGATACGACAAAACACATGACGCATCAGAGATAATCACTGACATCACTTAATGATTTAAAGGGTGTGAATATGTTGCATTTGTCCGTATAGCTGACATGTGCACCTGTAGAGTGTGTGAGCATAGTAAGAGAGACAAGTGTGTTTCCTCAGTAGTGAAGAGGCGTCTTGTAGCTAGAAGCTTGGAGCAAAAATAGAAACAGCACGCTAAGAATTTCCACAAATGCATTTATCATCAAATCCAGCGTTCACAATGATATTTTGCAGCGCAGAAATGTTGTCTGCTATGAACTGGATTGCAGCTGTATAGTAAAAGTTTTGGTCCTCATACTGTACATATACAGGAGAAACAAACAAACGCTACACATTTACAACCTCTCTGTTCCTCACACTCACAGTCAGCCAGTGCTACTGAACACACACCTACACACAATACCAAAAACCAAGCATGAACGCTTAAAACCATCACAGCTCTTACAGCACATAGTGTCTGTGTTGGCACACATCTGCAGTGTTCCTGACTCACAGAGTTATTATGGCACACATGCAGGCATACACCGCCCACACAGCACTCCATATAGAAACATGCATTATTCACAAATCACAGCTCCAGTGAACTCTTGTTGCAACAATCCCTCAACTGTTTTAATGACTTCATGTATAAAAACTGGAGCAGTAGTCCACCCCTAAACTAATCACCTCCTGATTGCTTGCCTCAACATTAAGGGGATAAAAAAAAATCACTTGCCTGCTCCTCCATCTTCTGGAAACAATCTGGATGATCACCGGACTAAATTTCACTCCAGGCTGCAGAGAGGAGATCTTCAGGTGGTGGTTGAAAGCTTTGCAGGACCCGCCCGCCGGCGCTCTCAGCTGCAAGAAAAGAAACAAACCTCGTTAGGCGCTGTCCGTGGTACCTACTGGTTTGCCAGGCAGGACACGACCGCTTCCCTCGTCCTTCCCATCAGGACTCAACCACAACTGGAAATATCATGCATTTCACAGTGCATATTACAGCTATAAAGAGCAGGAGGTAAATGAGGATGATATTTGGTCCGTTTACCTCTCTCTGTGTCTGTGATGTCGGTCAAACTGAAGCAAGCACTGGATTTTTCCACGCCTAAAGAAAGACCTCAAATCCAAAAGCAGCATAACCGGGACAATAAAGTGACACTCACCTGTCGTGACTACAGGACGGACAATGATACACTGCTGCAGCGGTGCCTCCCTCCTTTTCTCTCTGAATCCGTCACGTCACATACGGCGGCTGCGAGGTGAACCGCACGTACCCGCACGCAGTTGTTTTTATATTTTTTCTTTTCCCCCAGCCTACGCCGTCAACCTATGAAAAACTGGAATGCTGGGATGCCGTGACGTGACCCCGCCCCTCCGCTTCTACTTGCAGACATCCGTGACTCTTTTGCATCATCACCGCATCCCGTAAGGAGAGGCGGCCTCCATGTCCTATTATGGTTGCAGGCGTTATTCGGTTACTTGGTCAGCTTAGTTGACGCAAGCGTGGGCGCATGCGCGTAAGGAGAGGGGCTTATGAGGGTCGCGAGGGGATGGTTGTGATCCCCCAACACCCGCCCCCCGCCTCCCTCTCTTTTGCGCCACGGTTTCCTCCTCGCTTTCCCATGATGCCTCTCGCGGCGACCTTGACAGGAGCTGCAGGGTGATGATGCTGATGCTGCGGATGCTGATGCAACTCGGTCCGTTACTGAGGGTGCTCTCACACCTGTGGTTGGGCTCATATGGTTTCACCTGAGAGTTAAACATGATGCAATGTTACATTTTAGTTTTTGTTTGGTTCCTGTTCACTCTGATATTTTGCAAACGAACCAAGAGGAGTAAACATGAGTTTTCCTGACTGTCAGGTAACTCCTTGATTGGACTTGTGGGGGTTTGTCATCCTGCATCATTCTGCATCATCCTGCATCATCAGGACCTCTGTGGGGAAATCACATTCCCATGACTGCACCAGTACTGCATCCAGCACTTTAATGCTTCTTAATTTTTTATATTTATGGTCAAACAGCCCATAGACAAATAACTGAGTGTAAGCATCATTAGTGGGCTATTATTAGACCGCAAATCAGTCTCATGTGATTCTTGAGACAGTATGGAAAGGTGTCTTGTACAGGAATGATTCAGGGTATAATACTGTAGGATCACTGACACACATTTTAATGGACTTAATGAACAGACAAAGTACACAGAGTCGGATACAGTGGTGGCAGTTTTACTTATTTTTAATCAGGGGAAATACCCACACTGACGTGCATATGTGTTGCCATGGTAACATGTATGCATTAGCATAAATAGATTATGGGATATATACTGTAGTTTGTGAACAGCCACCACATGAGGCAACTGTCCACATCAATGTGAAATAAAAGTGGATACATCTGGTGTCAGATAACACACACACACACTGCAGTTCTCCCAGTCTTGTGATCTGCTCGTGACATGGAGACAATAACAAAAGTCAGCTGATGGGGCATGACAGAGGTTTGTGTAAAGGTGCTTATGCAATGAATTTCACATAGTTCAATTTTGCCAGAATGAGTTTGGAAAAACCTTAACTCAGAGATACTGTATATCAAAGAGTTTATTTTCTACTGTCAGTGATGAAGAGCTTCAGAGGAGCTGCTAAATAGACCTGATGGTGAGACTGTTTCTGAACAGGTGCTTTCAAGGTCAAGGATAAATGTTTAATTTCAGATTGAAGAGTCAACATGGACAGGAAGTTATTTAAGTGCTTTAGAGAAATGAAAAATTTGAGCACCACTAAATATTATTTCAATCAGGAGAGACAGAAGAATGAAGTTAATTAATATTTCATTCAGAATATGAGTGTACAGATTAATATATGATTTGTGCTGATTCAAATTTAACAGAAACCTTTGGCGCTTGGACACCAGAGGGAGATATTTTGCGACTGGGGGACATCTGAGTGGCAGCAGGATAAATCCCCTCCATGGAGTCCAGACACTGGTGGTGGTGGTGGCCGATGACTCCGAGGCTGATGACTGCTGAGGCAGATGAGGCTGATGAATCCATAAAGCCTAGGTGGTGATGCGGAGGTGGAAGACATGCACGACTGTGGCAAGAAAGAACTACAGCAGAGAAAGAACCATATTTAAAATGAGGAGCAGTAAGATGATAGGCTGACAGAGAAGATGTGTCGCTGTGCCATTGGTTCTTTGTAAATTGGCTGATGACTCAACTGACCTACCCAGACAATGACACTTAGAGACAGTGTGTGAGCATATGTGCAAGAAGTGAATAAACAAAAAAACAACTATGTGGTGGCCAACAGAAAATGAATTGCAATATGAAAAACGTGTGGATCCAAAATTACAGACAGAGACACAACAACTTGAGACTTTCGACTTGCAAACAATGACCTGGGCCCACCTCTGATTTATGCACGTCTGGTTAGATGCTTGGCTACATTTACTTGTCTCAGTTTATTTATATATTGTCTCATTTATACTCTGTGCACTGACAATTATGTTAAATCTAGTCTCATGGTTTTACCTTGTTTTGACCTGCAGGTGGTATTTTAAAAACTTTATTTCTTTAATCCAAACACTATTACTTACTTTTTACTTTATTTATATAATATTGACACTCTGTTTCTTCATATTGTAATTTTACTGGTGTTACTTCTTTCTACTCTGTATGTATGATATCCATTTCATAATCCTTCCCTATGCAGATGGAGGGTCTAAGAGTCAAGGGTTTTGTATGTTTGTATGTTGTACACATTGTGAAGCCCTTATGCTCAAATGTTTGCTATCCCCCATATCATATTTTGGTATATAAACAGAGAAATGTATCAAACCCCTTCCTCAGCTTCTTCACTTTCTCCTTAAATATAAAAAAAAAATTGTAGAGACTCATACAGGAATAATCCCTGTCAGTCATCACGTATGACCCCTTGAAGTGTGTAAAAATGATTTTTTTTTTTTAAATTCTACAGAGACTCTGCCCTCTGCCTGTATTTACTTATTTTCTGTGTTGCAGAAGTTTTTGAGTGTGTTACCCCACAGTACTCAAGTGAGGTCAGGGCTTTAAAAAAAGGTAGCGACCAGATGCCAGGCCGTAAGCAGCAGCGTTTAAGAGAAATGGTGCCGGAAAAGGCAAACAAGACTCAATCTGGGGTTGGCTTTCACTTTCTCTGTCCCTGTTAAGTGTGTTTACAAACTGTAACTGACAATCCTGCATAGTATTCCTTTAAGTAATAAGCCAAAAAGGTGGTGGAGGGTGAAGGGGGTGCTTACTTATACCTCTCCTACTTATCTATTTCAAAATAACTGTGTTTACTCCACCCTACCTCATACATCTCCATCAGGCTGTTTTCAGTATTGTTAGGCTGTGTGAACAGACATAGTCTTGACTACTTGCTGATTAAAGACATCAATATTTCAGATCTGACAACGTAACCATGTAGACTCTCTACACTGCTGTCACTTTCAAAAGAAAAGCCCCTGAAGTTCTTCCTAGTATTTCTAACATATCAAATATATGTTAATGCTAATTACCTCCACCAAAGAGGCTTCATATGGTTTGCAGGATTAATGTAAAACTACCCGCCTGACATTCATGAAACTTGGTGGAAAGCTGTAGGGCCATAAAAGAACCAATTCAATTTTGGAGCGGATCCGAATCATTGGGTGAATGCACTTTTTTTCCCCACTTTCGTCAACATTGCCAGATAGGGCATTTGGCCGTGGCGGAGGTCTGCACTCTCCAACTGCCCTTCTAGTTTTCTTATCGTCTGATCATGTGTATGTTTAATGTCCAGGGTAATTTGAGCAGGGACTCAAAATCAAATATAAAGCAGTGGCAAGGTTCACAGTAACATTAAATAATTTATTTAGTTGCTTCTGTACAGAGAGAGTAGATGCTTCACATTAAGATACTAAGATGATGATAGAGGAATGTGTCAGTTCAGATCTTTCCAGCAAAAGTTCCCGACTCCAGCTGGTCATCCCATTTCTGAACCTGCAGGACAGAGCAAGATGAAGTTCAAAAAGGACCAAGATATCGTGCTTAAGGTCAAAAAGAAATGAATATCTGGCATCAGAGCATGTGAGCGGAGCAGGTGAAAATTTCCGCTCCTCACTCGCAGACCTGTCACTTTGCGCCGCTCGTCCGCTTCGCTTGGTTCTGCGCATTCTTCGCGCCGCTCCGCTCCACTCCATCATAAATTTTATCCCGCTCCACTCGCTCACCACTCCGCTCAAAAAAACTGCGTCGTACTACCCTAACCTGTAATCTTCTATTTACAAATAAAACATGAGCTTGGTAGATTCTCTGGGGAAGCCCTCTCCCTGCAGTTAGGGACCATTCTACACGGTACCGCTGGCAGGGTGGAAATAAGTCAAAGCGTAGAGGAGACGGACCGGGTTAAGCGGCCGACCTCCGGGGAAGCCCTCTCGCCTCTCCCCGCAGTTAGGGACCGTTCTCCAAGGTACCGCTGCTTCTCTTCTCAGTTTCTTTTCTGAAGTACACAGTAAACTCCATAGTTTTGAAAGAAAATAGTGCGGGTGTGAACAGGTGCAAAGATGCATTCTGGGTGGGGCATGAGCGACCGGAGCGAAATTGGAGTGAGAGATAAGGCTCTGCTCCACCTTTTAAAAAAAATAGCCGCTCTTCCCTCAACACAAAATCCTTCCGCTCCCCGCTCCGCTCCGCTCACATGCTCTGTCTGGCATTATGCAACTACACCTCTACAGTTTTAATATGAAGATGATGTGCAGATGATAAAATAAAAAAGGAAATATCGGTGTTATAGTCGATGACAGCAGATGTTTAACTAATACTCTCAGCCCTATAAGACCATTTGTATGTTAATTACTCAACTAGTGTTCTGTTGAATTCATGAGGAAAACATTTCTCACATGGCTTCACTGTGAACGAAGAATCCAAAAACTGAGAAAATGTTTGATGAATTGAAGTCATAGGTAGTGATGGCCAAATGAAGCCTCATGAAGCATTTTCTTTATTTTATAAGCCCACTAGATGGCACTCTTGGTTTAAAGAGAGAGACTTAAAGAATGGTAATTCAGTGTGCTTTCAACTTTTTGTTGAAGAAATAGCGCCATCTAGTGGGCTCATAAGATGAAGAAAATGCTTCATGAGGCTTCATTTGGCCATCACTAGTCATAGGTGAACACCATTAACGACCGCAAACTGTATCAAAACATCAGTTTACAAACTCTCACACAGCTCATGCAGTTTCATCCAAGTCTTATTTATCCAGCTGTTTGCTCAGCACTTCCCAAACAGACAGCCTTTCCAACCAATTTTTAAATGATTAAAAATGATTAAAAATCATTAAATAATTAATTTAAATAATAATTGTACTTTGGTGAACACAGAGGTTTACGACCGCATCCCTCATGGGGTCTTGTGGGGGGTACTGCAGTATTACACGGTACAAGCGTCATTTGGTGCGGTGTCTGCAGTGGTGCGGGCACTGCGCCTGACTGTTGTGGTGAAGAGGGAGCTGAGCCGAAAGCCAACACTTTCGATTTACTGGTCCATCTACATCCCAACCCTCACCTATGGTCATGAGCTCTGGGTAGTGACCAAAAAAATTAGATTGCCGATACAAGCAGCCGAAATGAGTTTCCTCTGTGGGGTGTCTGGGCTCAGCCTTAGAGATAGGGTGAGGAGCTTAGAAATCAGGAGGGAGCTTAAAGTAGAGTCTCTTGTCCTTGGTGTCTAAAGGGGTCAGTTGAGGTGGTTCTGGCATCTGATGAGGATGTGTCCTGGGCGCCTCCTGTTGGAGGTGTTCCGGGCACGTCCCACTGGTAGGAGAGATTACATATCTCGTCGTCACAAGTCTGGGAACGCCTTGGCGTCCAGCGTTGCTGAGAGAGGGATGCCTGGGGTGCTTTGCTTGACCTGCTGCCCCGTGATCCAACCCCAGGTAAGTGGATGAAAATGGATGAATGGATGGATGAACACAGAAGCTTCTGGTCTTATGCTGTGTTCACACTCAGAGCAATACAGCAACAGGCTATAGATCATATTTAAAGGAAGCCAGCGACATGACGCTACAAACTGACTCCTGACACCTGTCACTGTGTACTGGTGTGACTACAAATCAAAGCTAAGCTGGCCTCAACTTTTTTCAGCACTCCAATGATGTGCTGAAATGTCAACCAATCATATGTTTTTGTTTCTAGCTGTGGTGCTCTGCTATTTAGCTGAGTTAGCTGATGTCATGCTAGCTTTCTGTCCGTTGCTGGATGGAGACATGGAGATGCAATAGGGTGGTAAAATGTGATATTAAAATGGGGCTTAAAAGCATAAACATGTTTTTGACCAAATACAAACTTTAGATGACATTTAGCCCAGAATCCTTGTTTTAAGGAGCAGACACACACAAGCCAGGATGATTTATCTGAATCGACAAGTGCTTGAGCAACACATAAATGGAGACTCTGTGATGTATCTGGCTAAGCTGTTTCTTTGTTGCTTGTAGTGTAAACACAGCTTACCACTACCTTGATCAGTTAGTTGTTTGTGTTATTGTGTAACTATTTTTATGTGACTGTGTTGGTGAGTCCAAACTAACCCTTTAAAACACCACAGTCACACTATAACACCAACTAACTAACTGGTGGAGCCATAGACCGTGTTCGGAGAGGTAAAATCACTGGTTTTGTTGATGGAGTCTGGCTTTAAAGAGAGCTCAGATAACTAGAGATGGCCAAATGAAGCCTCATGAAGCACTTTCTTCATCTTATAAGCCCACTAGATGGCGCTTTTTCTTCAACAAAAAGTTGAAAGCACACTAAATTGCCATTCTTTGAGTCTCTCTCTTTAAACCAAGAGCGCCATCTAGTGGGATCATAAAATAAAGAAAATGCTTCATGAGGCTTCATTTGGCCATCACTACAGATAACACTGACTTTCGGCTCAGTTCCTCATCAGAAAGGTCTGTCTGTTTGGAAAGTACTGAGAATATGACTGGACAAATGAGACTTGGATTATACTACAAGAGCTACTTGAGAGTTGGTAAATGGATGTTTTGATATAGTTTTGCTGTTGATAAACCTATTTTATCACTCTGTTTTTGGACCCTTGGTTCATTGTGGAGGCGTGGGAGAAAAAAAGAATTTTCTTTACAAATTCAACATAACATGGGCTGAATAATTGATACACTAGTGATCATTTGGGGGGCTGAAGTATTCCTTTAAATGATGAAAACAGTCAGTATTTGGTGTAACTTACCCAGCTCATAGGGCAGAGGCTCTTGTAGACCCTCTTGTACCAATCGCAGGGAGCCGTGTCCTGGTCTTTGGCGGACAGAGCTTTGTTACATCTGTGGAAATCTGCAGATAACACAGAGAGAAAGAAGAGATGCCAGAGCAGGAAATAAACAGCCAGCTGAGATCCCAGAGATGACTGCTAATCAGAGAAAGCCATTCTTATTTAAAACCCAAAGAATCAACGCTTTCTGTACCTTAAATACAGTTGAAATTACAATCAAACTCCATGAGTATAGCTATGTTACTTTGAAAATCAAAAGGGGGGCAGAGCTGAAGATGAGTGAACAAACAGCCCATCCATCAAGGACGCTTGAAATGCTTGACATGAAGCTGAAATACAGCTACTATCACATCTTCAAAATGGAGCTGTGACACTAATCGTCCCCCTGAAACATAATAATTTGATGCAGAAGAAGGCTGAGACAGAAATAGAGTTGTAACACCTCTTCAGCTGGCTGCTACAAACATCATACTGACCTTTGGCACAGCAGGAAATGTGCAATGTATTCAGTCTCTGTGTTCTTTGAGTTCCAGAGGCAGCAGTTGCAACACAGCTTTGATTTCAATACTGAAGTCTAGATATTTTTTACCTGACAAATTTGACAGGTTTTTGGTAGGTGTTTAACAGGATTTGTGTCAGTGTCAGGTTTGTCAGCCTCACCAGATTACTTTTTAAAATAAGAATATTCTGCAGATAAAAACATCCGAGAATATATGATAAGACGAAGTATAAAAATGTTTAATCAAATTATTTTTTTGGGAGCAAGATTAAATATCCAATATCCTTTTTCAGTTTGACTTTACACCTGCAGTTAAAGCCCAGCTCCTCCATTCACACAATCATCAAACAATATGTATATGTTAAGACACGCAGACAAAGCTTTAGAGCAAAGCTGAGGTAGATGTGACTTGCGTCCATTTTCACTTGTCTTGGTTAAAAGCTGACGTTGGATTCAACATGATATGAGTGAAAACAGAGGAACTGCCCAGTAATAGTGTGACACAAGAACAGGATCAAATCAAGGATCACATCAATCTTAAACTGCCTTGACAGCGCCCAGACTTTATGAACTAGATCTATGAGAGAGAGGTAAATTGTCTTGTTTACCCAGATAGTTCTGGAAACAGTTGCGGGTCTGGTTGGTGTTGGGGAAGCGGGCGTCAAATGGAGCTGTCCTGTAGTTCTTGATCTTCTCCTCCATCTGCTCAGACATCTTCAAGCTGCTGGATTTCTGCAGAGGACAAGAAAATGTGTTATCCACTCCAAACTGTAATCACACTGACTGGACCCTGCAAAAAGAAAGTGTGTCTGCAGTACAAGAGGAGGCATTTTTAATCCTCAAAACACACTGTCCAGGGCACTGGATGGCACTGATCACCAACTATTAAGTTTTGATAAATGTGTTGGGTGCCGAATTTACCAGATGATGCTCCTGAGTAGTGAGATACCTTTAATTGTGCTCTACGAGGTGTGTATCGCACTCGCACAGGGAATATTAAAAACACACCACTTTTACAAATGGAGTTTGGCATATCACCTCTGCATAACGTACAATAGATAACTGAACGCTGTCATGCACATTGGCACACATTAGCCGCGAATAGTGCATTATTATTAATGACAGCGACTGTTTAAGCTAATAATTAGCTGTCAGTAAATAAATAGGGTACATATTATTATAAATCACGACAACCGTCACAATTACAAGCCTGCTCACTGTTAGCCTTCAGGGATAAATATAGATAAATCAACGCTAAGCCTGGCAGGTGTCACTGAGCGTGTGATGATGCTTCTTACTTCTAACCCGTCTGCCAGAGATAAACACATAAATGAATGAACTAAATACATTTAAAAGCAATAATTAACTACGTACTAATGAAGCAGAAGGCATGTAATTCTTGAGAAACACTGTTTACCTTTTACAGAGAAATTCCGCTATAATCTCAACGCCCAGTGTCCTCCGGTCTGAAGGGTTGCTCCCTCGCAGGGCATGTCGGGTAACAGGAGCGACGCTTTCAGGGGATGTTTGGAGAGGCAGCACCACCTGGTGGACACAGTGAGGAGGTACAGCTGCAGACTGGAAACATCCATGGATGATGCAGCACAGACAATGTTGACAACATCAACCTTGTAAATGGATCCATTTGTATTGTTGGGATGTTGTTAATTCAGTATGTGATATATTGTCATAATTTCTTACATATTTTGGAAAGGTATAATAAAGAATGTGCTGTGGAAAAAAGTGTGGTCTTTGCCTCTATTATTTTCTTACTTATAAAGTGAGAGAAGTTACTTTTAAATTAATTTAGCCTACAGGTTCTACCCAGCAAAATATTTCCTTAAGAGTTTAAAAATGAGATTTAGTCTGATTAATTTTTTTTTGTAAAAATTTTGACAAACCGGTTTTATGTTCATTTTGGAATTGTCGTTAAGATGAAAATGTAAGAAAATGATTTATAATGAATCTTTTATTATTTAATAATAAATATTTATTATTTTAATATTTAATAATAATAAAAATGTAATAATTATTTAATTGATAGGACAGCTTAAGCATGAGCGGGGGAGAGAGAGATAGGGAAGGACATGCAGCAAAGGGCCAAAGGCTGGAGTCGAACCCAGGCCCTACAGCCTTGTACATGGGGCGCCTGCTCTACCACTAAGCCACCGGCGCCCCGAATCTTTTATTTTTACTACAAATGCAAATTCAGTGGTTATAAACCAAGGTTGCTGTATTCAAAACTGAACTCAATGAATATATTGCTGCAATCAAACATTCAAAGAACTCCATAAAGACTGTGCTGTTATATGTAACCTTTGTGACCTCCCAGGACTGATGTTGGAGCATCTTTGACAGAAGTCTTTTCTATGACTTACTCAGTCAGAACCTTGTAAACCTTGATTGTTTGCCTGTAACACTTGGCTTTGTGTTGCTCTAATTGTTTTATGTGAACCATATTTGATATTGTCTTTAATAAAACAAAATAGACAGAATAGCAATGAGAATCCATTCTAATGACAATGATCATGATGATGAATGTGGACTCATGCTAATGCAAAATGCCCAGTGTCGGGATTAAGTAGTTATATGTAAATATAATATAGAAGAAATGTAAGGTCCTGGGTTCAAATCCTGCTGGAGTCGACGTCAGCAAAGGCATATGGTCACAAAAGTCCCATCATCAAATTAAACGAGATCAGATTAATCTGAGCCAAGTCCTCGATGAGGGGGCATCTCAACCCCGTCGTAGACAGGAGGTTCCAGACAAAAAAGCAGATTCACTTAAAACAGTCTGTATTCATGACAGAAAGTTTATATGTAGAATGTAACATTCATTCTGTTGCTTCGCTGTGTAGGAAGGCTTTCTTTTGGCAGAGCCTATTACTGGGTTCTTTCAGCTCTATTGCCCATTTTAAATCATTTATTAGAAAAGTACTTAAAAGGTAATCAAATGTATAATTTATATTACGTTGATGAAGTAGTTAAAGTAGTTACATTACGTATTTATTTTAGTAGAATAACTAGTAAAATTTCAAAACTGAAAATGCCTCCACACCTCATTCAGTAATGTTAGATATTATCTCTTCTGCAAAAATATTGAATGTTAAACTTCATTTTTGACCTTGGAAAAAGAAAAGTCTGAATGCAAGTTTCATTTAAGATGTGGTTTAAATGTGGTTGAAATCTCTGGAAATAGTTATAACATTGTTTTGTTTTTCCTTGTCCAGTTAAGATAAACGGTAATGTTTTACATCACCTCTTCACCTATATTATTAAAAGAAAATACATTTACATTAAAATTAACTTTTTAAAATTTACTTTTGCAGGTTATCGGTATCTTTAGTTATGTTGTTATAATTGTTTATTTTTTTAAATACAAAAAGGTAATTATTTAGGAATTGAGTTGTTGAAAGCCTAATTTCCTGAAGGATAAATGAAATATTATTCCTTCTTGATGGAGTTTGAATAAGGACTAGTGAGGTTGGGTTCCTGCAAAAAGAAAGACAACAATAACAAAAGCAAAACAAGCAAATATGTGAAACAAGTAGGAATTAATTTTGTGAGAAAAGTATTTTTTTATTATTATCAATATAACAGCTATCAAATTTAAATCAACAGCAGAAATATGTCAGCTGCACGCCTCTGAATCGCTTTTCACTAATCTGGCTTTGCTGTGCTTTTTTTGTGATTGTTTTCGTCTGGTTCACTGCAGAGAGGCTTGTCTCCTCTCACAGATTCTCCTCAGCAGGTTGGAGCATCTGTAGGTGAACCAGCTCCTTCTGTAGGTGTCTCCCGGGGTGAGCCGACCACACAGCTCACTGCTGTCCGTTTTATCGGGCTCACGCTCCCAAAACCTGCAGAGAGACGCAAAAAAAACAAAAAAAAAACAACTCTTTAATCTGTTACCATGGCAACCACTCCTCCTCCATATAAAAATGCATTATAAAATTAAAACAGCCACCCACTGTCTTTCAATCCCCTCCCCATTATGGCACATGTAATCACAGCATATGCAAAGTGAGAGGTTACTGTCGATACTGTGAGCTATAGTCATGATTTAAATAGAAGGAAAAGCCATTTTAGCACAATACATAATATCAAAACAAACACACTGAACACAAACACCAAAAAGGAAGTGTTAATTTTACTTTATCTGAACCGATTATACACATTTGTTTTGTATTTCAAGACATTTTCCCTGCTGTTGCTTCTTATCTAGACCTCCTCATTGTGTTTTTTGTTGTTATTTGTCCTTCAAGGTCGACTAATTTGTAAACTCTGCTTTCCCAGTTTTTAGCAAAATAGTAGAGTTTTATATTTGAATCATGAGGAAAGTTTGCCTGAACAGACTCAGTAGATTTAGAAGCCTGTTTTGTGCATATTATTGTGCATTTTAATTTCTTCACAAAACAAATATTTCTCTCAGGGCATCTTTTACATTTTGATTGTATAATATAGTAGTCCCCAGAATAGAGGAAATCAAAGGAGATTCGATGTTTTGACATAAAAATCAATCAATCAGTCAAATAAAAATCGTAGCAAACTGTGGTTTCCATCCGCGTTTTTCACTATTCATTTCGATTGTGGAACTATTTTTTCAGCTGCCTCACACCCGTGTGTAATCTTCCGCTTGATTGTTCGTTTGACCCTGAAGTGTTATACACTCCAGCTCACTTGATGGCGAAAATGCTCCTTTACGTGGGTGTCGCTAACTGGCAGGAAACCATTGCAATGTAATGGGACACAGACAAGAAGCAGAAGAAGAAGGCTGGCGTTGTGTTCAAAGGCATCGTACTGGGAAGGCTGTTTACAAGCGAGTAATCCATTGTGCAGCTGTTTAAACTTATTACAAAACTTTTTCTTTCGTTCTCGTTCTTCCTCCAGGACTGCACACAGCACTGTCGAGCCGGCACTTTCGCTGAGCTGAAATACTACAATGACTACAACCTTGTCGTAAACAACCCCCTTTCCGTTTCCTGTGGCGGATTACTACCAACAGACAATGAGGCTTCCTATAGAAAACCAATGGATTAGACATAATGTCGAATAAATCATCACGGAAATCACAGTTTGCTACGATTTTTATGCCAGAACATCAATGAACACCACTGACCACTCGGTGAGTTTCATGGCTTTGAAAACGAACGTTTAGGGTGGTTTTAGGACAGGTTCACACATGGCCATAGGCAGCAGTGTTAAGCCAGGCAGGGGGAAGCTGAATTCTCCGAAAAGGAGCAACCGTCACTATTTTGGTCTTAACCACTCTATTTCATCATAAACAACCCAGAAATGGGGCTCAAAGTGCAAAATAACGGACTTCTCCTTTAATTTCCTCTATTCTGGGGAAATTTTATGCTTTATGCCTTTTCTGCATTAATTCAGGCTGTAAATCATGGATGGATTATTTAACGGGCCTACCAGGGCCTCCCTGGCATTCACCTGCAAAATGTCACCTAAATTAACACATACTGACCAGAAAGAGACACAAAATTACCTCAAAGAGACACAAAACCACATAAAGTTGCATAACGACTCAAAAAATACTAGTAGAGGGCGTGTCCCTCCCCGAAATCTATGCCTTTGCTTGTGTGTCCTCACGGGTGAACCACCAACATGTGACCACACTCTCAGGCTACAGGAAGAGATCAGCGTCTGGTGGCTGTCACCTCAGCAGCCCCATTTATCCCCGTTCAACCCTCCTCCTCCTCTCCATCTGTCTGTCATCACTCACCCTGGTCCCTGCTCCACCGGGGAGCCATCACTCCACTGCCAACCTCCGTCACCTCCGCTGCTCCTCAGGCCGAGCCAGTACGAGTCTCCCTGGTTCAGACTCCGGGCCTTTTTCCACAGAAACACCTGAGAAACATGTCAGAAAAAGTTGTCAATAAAAGGTTTTAATTCCCCTCCCTCTTCTGGGGATAGCATTAAACTGTGTTACATATAGAGCAAGAGAGTGAAAGATAAAACCCCAGATGACCTCAAGCAGACGTCCCCATATTTCATACAGGTCTTTAATCTATTCTTAACCTCTTCCTCTGAGGGTGTGTGTGTGTGCGCGTTCATGTCGAGATGTGAGCTGATAATTCAAGGAAAGCATCTCAAATGTTTACAACTGGACAGATGCAGAATATATCATCAATGAAATTCAATGTAGGACACATGAATGCCAAAAAAAGAAGGCAGACACAGTCTCCAGTGATGTTATGTGAAATATGATGACACATAAACACACTTACAATAAACATAATGGATGAAATATGTGATGTTAATGTATGCGGGTGTGTTTATGACTATGTAATGTAAAAAATGACAGGACAAAGCAGTTTACCTGCTCCTCCTCTGTCCTGACTGTGACCACAGCGCCCCCCAGTGCCATGCAGTGGTACTGGCTGCTGATCCAGTCGGCCCTGTCCTGACTGAACAGGAAACATTTCTCTCCCTGAGGTGTCCAGCCGGCTGGACATGGGCTGCACACTCTCTCTGGGTGAGAAGAGAAAGAGGGGAGAAGAAGAAGAAGACGGGTGAAATAACACATCCTTAGAGTGTGTTTTAATCTGCTTCAAGCTCCAAATGACCTTTTCACAACATAAATGCCAAGACTGGGTCAGTTTCCAGCAGTGATAGGACTTTTTTCCAGCTGTGAAAACATTCTTATATGATTTTTTTTCTTGCCCTTTCATGCATGAATTACAAAATCATGAAGCAATTGTAAAGACTGTCATAATACATCAAAATACATGTCTAAAATCATGACCAAATGAGTTTTGTTTTGAACACGTTAATGACTTTGTGCGTAGTATTAAGATAAAGTGATCTACATTTTGCAAAACTGTGACAATCCTTAATGCTGTTTAAACAGGCTCTATGTGAAATTCAGAGCATATGAGTTGTCAGTACACAGTTCTCAACATGGAAGTGGCTGAGCAAACGGCTTGCAGCTAACGGTGCCGGCTAACTCCATAAACAGTACTAAACAACAGCAACAGTGCTGACAGAGCTAATGATGTTAACGAGGGGAAACAGGCTTTTTTGGTGCTTTTTTTCAACAAAAGATTGAAAATACATTGACTTGCCATTCTTTGAGCCTCCCTTTTTAAAACAAGAGCGCCATCTAGTGGGCTCATAAAATAAAGAAAATGCTTCATGAGGCTTCATTTGGCCATCACTAAAGAGAGGTGGATACAGCGTTGGAGGCAGGGCAGCGTTCTTTGCTATGAAAGTTGCTCAGTGGTGCATGAATCCCAAAAGTTTAACCTCTCGGGTGTAAAATTATCCAGAACTTCTGCAGTGTTGGGCCCACAGAGCTAGCGCACTAGAGACTTCCCTTGGCCAAGGGGCTAACTTCCCCTTAAGTGCTCTGCTAATTTGAATTTGGATAAAATCATTTTAATCGCACAACTCTTCTAGACTTTCAAATGTTATTGGACCGAATAGAGCAAGCCTCGATAGTGAGACAAGTCATTTCCTGGGGCTTGTGGCGCTCAAAAAATGTATCCACTGACTTACAATTGTCTCTTTCACGAGTCTATGAGTTAAAGTCTTTTTAAGTCAAAACACATGACGGAACCAGAAGCTGTAGTTCAGCTAAAACATGCCCATTTCCTAGCCTCCGGTCTCCACTGGTTTCTTGGCCGCTCTGCACTGTGAACCAACCAGGTCAGACAGAAGCTAACGTTAGCTTGTGGCACCGCTCATTCAGCAATTACAGATTTTAATGCCGTCCCAGTGGAAAGCATTGCTGCTGGTCTCCCCCCAGGTCACCCTGCTGAATATGTTTGTTTATAGTTTATTTTGAAAACCCTTGCAGCATTGTTTAATATGTTAGCACCGCTAGCTGTGCTGATACTGCTAATGGTGGTAACACTGTCAACAATGCTAAAAGGGTTCATTGGCTCAAAGTTGAGCTGCTTACTCGTGGGTCATGCTGGGGGTAGAACAGAAGTTGGACACGGTGTTTCCACAGCTGTTGGGCCATAGTCTTGGGTATGTTAAGGGACGCCGTTACTGGTGATAAAAGTCTTTTTGGGTCAAGTGGCATCACATGACAAAACCAGAAGCTGTAATTCCACCGTTTGGGCCATGGATGTATAATAATACCTAGATACCAAACTCCAATATGACGCTGATTCATTCCAATGAGGTTGCTTGCCTGGTGCGTATCCCAAAAAACAGTTTTTAGCTTCCGGTTTACTTCCACGGTGTATGGCCCACTGAATATGTGCACTAGTGTTTCTCCTGCTGGCCATGCCTGCGAGTTCCCGCTCGGCTCATAGGCTTTACATTATGACGACATCACATATGTTGAAATTGCTTTTTTCTGTTCAGGGAAAGTTCTACAAATATTAAACCCACATGCACACAAAATGTATAATAGAAAGGGTCATAATTGACCTTGTTTACAGTTTAAGGTGGCTTGTCAACAGCTTTCACAGATGTCTCTTTTACAATAGTGGTCTATGGGGAAAATGCTTTTTTTTGCTCATTCGGGGATTCAGTACTAGGAGTGGGCACTGGGCAAAAGTGGAAGCAAGACTAAATGGTGTTTTTGTGAGCCTGGTTTGGACATTGTAAAATTAGCTTCACAGCTTGACCGATATCAACGCTAAGCACTTGATGAACGCAGTGCAAAGCAACAATAATGAGCTAGCCAATGGTGCACACACATTCCTTAACATGCAGACCCTGCCAAACAGGCTTAAACAATCCACACAGAAGCTTTCATTACAAAACACAGAGAGATAGCATGACTACATTCTCTGCTCAGGATGCCATTAGGTCTACTTGGTGAGGCCTACCTGGTTTTGTTGCTATATCAATGCTCTGAATGTTGCATACAGACCATTTAATGTTCATATACATGTGCAGATTACATCATTATTTTCAGGGTAAATGGAAAAATATAGTGCTCCAAACAATGGATGCCTAACATCCACTACAGTGGGTGGTTATAGTGAGAGAGAGAGAATTCTTGTTATCTGCATCCAAAATGAAGCAGCTGACATGGAGCAGCAGATGACATTGTGCCTTAGCTGTTTGTGGTTTGTGTACTTTTGCAAATCACTATGCAGATCAGAGCCGCTGGGTCAAACGGTTTTCTGCAAATAATTCCTTGTGTTCAATCTGCAGGTGCACGTCTGATTCTACGAAAGGATTGGAAAGTCAACATTGACAACAAATACCACACTGATTTTCAGGTAGTCTCCTGAGGTCATTCTTGCATTTGACTTGTTGTCATCCTTACTTTTACTTTCTTTTCTTTATTTCTTTCTGTCTTTCTTTAATGTAGTGATATAAACACTCGGTTATGGTTAGGAAAAGATCATGTTTTGGCTTAAAGAAAGGCGCTCTTAATGGCACAATAGTGACTGGAAATGCAACAAAGTCTTGCTAAAAAACAACCATGTTTCCTGGCACTTTTACTGCTGGAAAAACGGCAACAGGTTACTAGAAAACACTCATGTTTGGTTGGGAAACACAGCAATGACTCGCTATAAAACAACTGGGTTTGGGTCTCAAACAGTGGTCTGCAGCTTGGCAGGTGTCTCGCCCAGGTGACAAGCCATCAGTCATCCTGTCCACCTCCTGGTACTATTTCAATTTAGAAACATGATATGTCTGAAATGTAACGTATGTGTGATTTGCAGAGATGTACAATGTTGAACTTTTCCTCTGGTGAGTGCGCTGTAACTTAACTCGAAAAGTCAAACCCGTAAACAGTCCTTTAAGGACCAGACTAATTGTCTAAATCTTGGGGCCCTCATTGACCCTGACTCCAAGAGCCCATCCACACAAACTTACCACTAGTGGTGGAGTTACTGACTGGGCAATACTGGTTCAGAGCTGGATACTGGGAGAACAGGAGGTTATATGACTGGTTAAGCTTCTCCAGTCTGTGTGTCAGATCTCTCAGTTTGGTCTCCTGCAGGGTTGATTGCGACTGGAACACCAAGGTGATCTGAACCACTGTGACATCAAACACACACACACACACACACACACACACACACACACCACAAAGACAGAAAATTACATACACAATGTCCCATCACCTGTTTCCATGGATACTGGATAATAAAGGATGTGTCGGGGAGAAAACAAAGCAGACTGACAGAGGTACAAAAAATAAGATGACTCCATTCAGAGGAAACATGAAGAGTTAATCCTCTCGGTAAACGTTCAAATGAAGAATCTAAAATAAGATGTAAAAAGAATGACGTCTTAATTTTTGACAAAATGTCAGCTGCTGGCACAAGAGTAAAGAATATTCTGGATTTTTTAAAGCAAAGATGACGGCATAAGCAGCTCATGGCTGCTGTCAAGTTCATAGAATATATCTCAAGAAAATTTTCTCATAATCTAAAGAAAAGACCAAAACAAACAATGATGCAATCCTCCTAATAAATACTGTCTGCTTGGTCAAAGCCTGATAAGTCCTCTTCCTCTGCAATGTTGTCCAAAATCTATTAGAAACACATCAGTGAGCCGCACTGTTGCATTGGGTGACACATTCCTTCATTAACATAAACACACACACACACACACACACACACACATACACCATCCTGCTGCCACAAATACTCACAAGAGGACAAAACCCATCACTGAAAATAGTCCCCACAAATGCACTATTTCCTTCTGTCTCAGTGACTAACACCTAAAAACTACAGTGATCAGCTGTTTTAAGAATTCACTGTGACATAAAAACAAACAAACAAACAAAAAACAACCAACCAACAAAAGAATAAATACATATCTGTGAGCCACTTTTAAATATGTACATCTTTACTAGGAACTAAACAGTAACTTCCGGGGATAAAAAATAAAGCCAATGCGGAGGTGTCAAAAACTGCAGTTCCTCTAATGGCCACATGAGGCTGGCTCTAAGAGCAGGTTAATCCTTGTAGACTCATGTTAAAATTGGCAACTTTACAGCAGAAATAAACAGTGTGTAGAAGGAGCTTTTAGGTTATTCTTATCTGGGTGCGTTGGTGGTTGATGTTCTGGGATGCTGTATCAAATTTTTTTTTTTTCCTGTTACATGTCTTTTCTCAAAATACACCTCTGTTTTCACAGGAAATGTACAGTTTACATACAGTCTCTTTCAAATTAAATGTCAGTACAACACCTCAAATTGATGTTTTTTTCTTCAACAACAAATGCATGTGGTTACCTTTTGCCAACACATGCCCATGGTTGGGTTTACGCAACAAAAGCATGCGGTTGGGTTTAGGAAAAAAGAATAGGGTTTGGCTTTACAGTCTTATGGGAAGCAAATACCAGTGTCGGCGGTTGTTGGACCTATCCAGCCTTACTCCCACCCACCCTACTCGAACTTCCACTGCCTTATCTTTCGTTCTTGTCCCGCAGTATTTTCCCCTGACACCGCTGGCCACTGTTAAACAATAAGCCGAAGTGAAAGTGAAACCATGCTGCTGATGTTTGTTCAAGTGTTTGTTTTTCTGGTAAGTTTGGCTTTAATCAGTTATTGATGCTATTAAAAGGGGGTTTGATGACATGACTCGCTATTGGTCAATTGGAAGATGGCAAATGCGCAGACTCTGGCTCCAAATAACATCACTAGTGCACTGTAAGTCATGACGTATAGTCTTTCTAATTACATATTACGTTTCAGTCTTACACTTCAACACTTTTACAACAAATGGTAACTTTCTTGACTTTAAGTTGACAAAGATCATATCTAAGTACATCAACTGTCAGAACCATAGCTTAAGTACATTTCATTACATGGGCATTGAGAAAGTGAAGATGCTACGGAGCGGTAATAGAGACAAAATCCTTCTCCAGAGGGAGGCATAATGGATACATCTTCTTGATACCCTCAACCCTAGCTGGAGAAATTCGGAGAATTCATTTGTGTGTTTTTTATGAAGTGAACAATATATTCATGTTTGTTAATGAAGTGATCATATTTGTGTTGTTGCATGTGTAAGTGTTCTAATCCATAAGATTCTGTGTCATGAAAGGTTTTGGCTCCCCCTTGCTGGGGTGTACTTGTTGTGTTATTTGTGGTAACCTATAATTAACCCCACCTGTGTACATTGTTTGTGACACTGCCAGAATGCTGAAGAAGGGCGGCTGTAAAAAATTCTTTACTTTATTATTACTTAAATTAAGGATTCAGCACCCAGTCCTAAAGGTTTAATTGTGAGTGAGCATGTTGTGTCTTATTATTACAAATATTGTATCCGTGATTCATGGAACAGTTCAAACTGGATCAAAACACTATTTTGTGTCATTGGATGCAGTTACATGATGGCTTCTCATTCGGAATGAATTAAATCTGAATGAAATCATTCGGAACTCAAGTTTTTCCAGGTAGTTTACATGGGGAATATTCATTCAATGAGGGTTTACACGAGAGATCAGTTTAATCGCCTTTATTCAGGTCTGCGCCAGTTTTGGGGCAGGGAAGGTTTCTGATTGGATAGGGGGCGGGGCGGATGTCACGTGTTTACGTATTGGATAGGGGGCGGGGCGGATGTCACGTGTTTACGTTTACTGGAAGAAAACACTGTAGTCCTCGTTCGGGATAACAAGATGCTTGACGACGCCGTTCTTAGTGCCTTTTTCAGGCTTGTTTTGCTTATATTCTTGAAGCAGCAGTACGACAACAACCTTGTTCTGCTAATGCTTCGTCTGTTGAGGAGGAGAAGGGAGGTAGAAGGTCGAAGAGGGGAGATAGAAGACCGTGCTTTGGCGAATGGAAACCAGTGAGTGCAAAGAGTCGCGCGCGCTTTAGACGTCATCGCGCCAGAGGGGCAAGGAAACAAGCGTGCGCAGAAAGACCAGAATGAACTTAAAGAGGAATGAGTGTATACAAGTGCGAGAAATTATTTCATTCGGAATTAGAAACGGAATATTCCAGCCCCTTACATCGGAATGAATTTTCAATCGCATTGGCCATTTTCATTCCGAATTAGGTTTTTACAAGATCACTTTTAATAGGAAGGAACTTTCATTCTGAATGAAAAGGGAATTAAACTGTCCATGTAAACCCACTCAATGACTACTGTGCCCCCCCCCCCCCAAAACAAAGGTCCCATGGTGGTCCAACAGAAGGGGAGGGACTTTGCCTCTTTGCCTATCAAAAAGTCAAAGTATCATACTCACAGCAGAGAGTCTGGAACAGTGTGATGATGATGAGCAGAAAGCAGAGCAGAGAGAAGTAATGAGCCAGCTGTCTGTACTGACTCAACCAGCCTGAGAGACAGCAACAAAAAAACAACACTTCAACTTTACATGGACTGTTATTCAGCTGGTGTTGATTTATCACAGCACTACAAATTCTCACAAAGGGTCATTTAAATCAGCCCAACAGTGAATCTGTATGAGGCTGAGCCTGTATTGTTGCACAAGGCTGCATTATAATAAAATGTGATTTTAATACATATGAGCTTGTTGTATCTGATTCTGCAAATATACCTAATGCACTGGCACATTTGATTTTCCTACGTACCTCCACTGGAATCCAGCCATGCTGATAGTTTCAGTTTTATTTGCTGAGGTGTTGAGAATGTTGCTGAGACTTCAGCTGCCTCCCCACAGTGAGGTTTGCTGGTTAATGTAAGTAACTGGCACATTGATTCTGTAAGGAAAATTTAAATGTCATTTTGATTCTTTCAACACATCTAATAACATTCACTTTAACAGTAGGGAAAGCACTGCAAATAATAAATAAAGCTGGAACTATCTGCACGGCCAGGCAACACTGAGGATAAGTGGACACTATAACTGTTGTTTGGAACAGAACCTTTAAACTCATCATGCATCCTCAACGCAGAACGAGCAGCTCATTAATAGAATTATCAGTTAATGTGATAATAAGTAAAACTCGACAGTGTTCTTCTAAAAGCCACTTGACACAGCCCGTGCATGTAATTGATTTTAAAGTGAAACAGTGTAAAATATGAAACATGGAAATTAAAACACTCCAAAAACTCATTTGATCTTTGTGTAAGGTAAAAAGTCCCTAATTTGCTGTATTAAGATCACACTTTTATGAAGAAAAACATGTTTAAATGTATTTTAAAGTGATTAATACTTGAAGTTTAAATGCATACACATTCCTGTACCAAGAAACACTTTGGAAAAATGAAAAAATTACTTTCATCTGTAGTTGTTTCCTGTTGTTTCTCCTCCAGCAGAGCTGATCCATTGTTTACTCCCATTATTTGATCCAAGAGTTCAACAGGCACAAAGCTTTTGTTTCAGTAAATTAATGTATAACTGCTTTGTGTCAGCTGTTTCTCTTATGTCGTTTTAATCCCTAAAATAATTTATTTTCTAAAAGCAGGAACAAAACGCCAGCCCAGTGTTTCTATGGTTAGTGAGTGTGATATCTCTCATATGAAAACACTGGCTCCTCTGCAGCTGCATGCAAAACACAACTGATAACCAAACAAGCTGGGAGAGTTCAGCAGCTGGTGCGCACCTGTAGCCATAATGGAAGTCCCCATCACCATCTGTTCTTCTTTTCTGTGATACTGTAAAATGTTGTTGATGAATACTGTAATTCATAAAAGTAACACACAGACATTCACACTGGTACTCTACCTATTCGAGAGCTGCACTTGAGTTTTAAATCAAGGCTGGATCAACCTGCTTGGCCAGGTTGCTAGAAGAAAATGTTGATACCTTCTGTTGCTGTGTTAACCAGCCAAGATAGTGCCCCAAAAAGCGATTTGTTTTTCACTTGTGCTGTGTCTCAGATCGTGCACTTCTGTACTTACACTTACTATTTTGAGTGCATAAGTGCGTTCACACTGAGAAGTATGGAAAAATGCAGTGCACTATGAGTACCCGGATGGTGCACTCAAAACAGTCAAAAAGTTCAGTGTGGAACTATGGACACTTCTCGCCCTAAATGGTCACCATCTTGGCTACGTAGCGGAAAGGGAGGGAGCACTTTTAAAACTGGAAATTGCGACCGTGAACGCTGCATTGTACAAATACATGTGTTTTTTGCACTAAGCACCACTATACTGTTGTCTGGTATAAGCCAGCAGTATGTTTATTGGGTTAATTTAGCAGTCTGTAATGATTTGGTACCACGAACGATAACGCGGATGCTAATGCTAGTTTGCTAACTAGCTAATTTGCGGTCGTCATTTCCGGTGAGTGCACGACGGCACTACGCCAATGAGTACATAGTGCACACAGTACACTACATAGAAGTGTACCAACCGAAGTATGTGATTTGAGACACACCATGAGACTTTGTGGCGTTTCCTGCCAGGATAGTGCCACAAAAGCAGTTGTTTTCTACTGAAACGTTGCTACATTTCCTGCTGTTATGGTGGCGCGAAAAGCAGTTATTTTGGCACCAAGACATTGCTGCATTTCCTGCCGAGACAGTGACATGAAAAGTGGATATTTTTTCACTGAGATGTTGCCACATTTCCTGTTGGTATGGTGCCACCAAGACATCGCTGTGTTTCCTGCTGTGCCACTAAAAGTGTGTATTTTAAGCCAAAACATGATCCTAACCATAACCAAGTGGTTTTTGGGCCCATGACTAATCACACGTTCACCACAGTGTTGTTTGAACGTAAAGACACGTAAAGCTTCAGCGCTACATAATAACATACAAATGTTTTGATAATGCATATACTTATTCTGGTGATCAGGCTGACCTGCTAAAACTGTTATTTGAAATGTGTCAGTCACAAGACAATCCAACATGTGCATACAATAGATCACACTGTCAAAAATAAAAAAAATAATTTGTAGTCTGGTTTGAATTCATAAAATATTTTAAGTAGATTTATTCAAAATCCCAACATCTTTACAAATATTTGACAGCATTTACAGTGCATTTTCTTCCTCTTTCAAGTTTAACAATTCAGTTTATAGTTTTGGCTTACACACAAGGGAGGGACTGTATACTGAATACACTGTAATACATTTAATATTTACAGCCAAAGACACAAGAATAAAGATAACAAAAAAAAAAACCTAATATACATTAAAGTGTACACCAAAGGCGAGAATAAGCAAGTCTTTAAGCGTAAAGTTGTATATCTTATTTTTACATGTCATTTGTCAACATTCAGCTTACAAACTACACAGTTTGTTAGATGGAGGTGGTGTATAAACTGAGGTCTATATAACAGAGACAGAAGAAACATACAAAACAAACGTCACGTGCATTTGGCCCACTATCATGAGAGGAAAACAGGAGCATGGTTTTAAAGTGCTGCCATCTTGGCATTACAGTCGAGGAAACATTTTGCAGATATTTACTGCTGTAGTGCGACGATGTGGTCCTGATGCTGAGAGATGCTATTACCATGGCAACAACAGATACCCCTTTTTACTATCAAGAAAGAGAGTTCATCCTCTCTAAGTTTAACTTAGAGGGAGTGGGGTTGTAATAGACAAAAAATAAATCATTTACACCTGAAGATGTGCTTTACAAACAACCACAGGGTTAACACGGGGTTGAGAAAGTGCTATGTACTTATTTACAATGTGAGGAATGCCATAATAAATGTTTTAATAATTTAAAAACATACTATCTGATATAATTTACATGTACAAAAACTCTTTTGTTATAAAAACATGAAGGTGCAGCTACAAACAGAGATCAGTAATGTCTTCTTTTACCTCTTTATCTTCTCTGAACTTGTGCAAGTGTGTGTGTGTGTCTCACTCTGCCATGTGGTTTGAGCTGGTTGGAAATAGGCAGGATCAGATCAGTTGTCCACGGGTAAATCCCACTGTAAGCCACCGGTTGCCGAAGAGAAATCTGCATTACTGCTGTGACCTGTTGAGTTAACACTGTGCTGGTGCAGTCAGGTGGCCCGTGGCTGTAACGTGTCATGTCTGACATTGAGCCATGGTGTTCTTATGTAACCGCTGACTTTTGAACAGAGAAGCAGATCCACTTACAGACAGACACAGCGGATTCTTTCAGATTTAAAACATCATTATGCTCATGAAGAACACAAAACAAATTGATTCGATTTTTTTCTGAATGCCACAAAAGCAAATTCTGTTTTATTTCTACAAAAAAAATGTCTGTTGTAAAGTTTTCAATATGAAATACTAGTATAAAACAGTCCACCAAAATCTCACTGTGCAAAATCAACACCAGTAGATTGTGCCAAATTTTACAAACCTACGTTGAAAAAAACGTCCCACAACCTTTGTCTCCACAAAGCAATGAGCAGATATTCGATACTTTAGCAACATGTATGAGTCATCTAGGTTCAGGTCTCTATGTGGCTTTATTTGTATCCATTGCCTTTTAGCCACTCTTTCACCTCCTGTAATGTCTATGTTGCTCACATACCAAACAAAATGAGCTAGTGCAGGCGAGCTGATGGCAACAAGCAACCTTTGGACCTGTGCTGATGGAATGAAATCCTATTATGTGTGTTGGATCCCTCAGAGCGGCCGTAGTCATGACCACACAGCTGGTAAATCCAAAGCCCTGCGCTCTTTGGAGCCTTCAAAGTCGTCCTGCTGAGAGCGTCAGAGCGAAGAAGTGAGGGTGTAGGTGGAGAAGGCAGAAAGATCGGATGGGAATGGCAAATATATAGAAAAAGCAAAGTAACTCCTGCTTTGTCTGTTGCTCATGGCTGAGCTTGCAATGTGAGCAAGCAATGAGATAAATCCCCATCTTTAATCCATGACAAAACATTTTCCTGCTCTTCAACTACTTCTGATGGGAACACGTAGTAGAAAATGTTGGGGTGATGATGTTACAGCTCTGGGTGTGGGACTGGAGCGTCAGTCCTTAGTGGCAGGGATCAAAGGGGAGCTCAGTGAGCCCTCCATGCAACTCCACGGCTTCATCGGACCAGGAGATGACATCACCAATGAGGTGGCCTCCGCAGGTCGCCTGGCCATAGATCTCACTGGGCGTCAAGACTCTGGACCAGAACTGGAGATCAGACAACTCTCCAATGAAGGATTGAGTGACGTCAAAGCGGCCTCCCATTGTGTCCTGTGAGGATGAGTAAAGAACAGGTCAAGACTGAAAATGTTGGATGGACCAAATCTTAAAGGAACAACTCAACACAAAAAGCTGTGCATCACTGTAGATTGTTAGGTGTGAGTCACTGAGTGTTGGAGATATTGGCGGCAGAGAGGTCTGCCTTCTCTCCCATATAATGCAATTACATAGCACTTGGCTTGTGGTTCTCAAAGTGCCAAAAAAATACATTTAAAAAATTCAACAGCAATGATTCTTTTAAGAAATCACGACCCAGTTCCTCAAGATAATCCACAGACCTTGTTGTGAGCAGACCATGCAGGATATATTTTCTTTCTTCCAGACTACACCTACCAAACATATCACTGCGCCAATGAAAGCATGCACCTTCTACCAGCTCAACTAGTACCACTGAGCTAACGTCCAGTAACAAGTAGCATAATTAATTACTGACAGTATTTAACCATACTTTTGTTGTCATGCCCCTATTGATTTGAAATGCAACAAACAACCACATCCCTGGATTCATTTTCGTATTTGTATGCATGCACATCACTAAGAATCAAGCTAGCTTGGAAGATGGAAACGCTTACTTTACTTACTACATTCAGCCACTGGAAATGTTCCCACGACTTTGATTTTAACAAAGGGGAAAAATGTGTGTGAAAAACACAACCTCAAACCTCCTGAAACACCTTTTATGATCAACAGCACAACAATGTGAAGCTCGTGGAAATACACCCCACCAAAGGTGAGCCTGTGCCTGTAGCCCTATATTGGCTAACCCTAACCCTACATTGGCTAAACACCCAAAACTGGATTTTAATTGTCGACAGCTGCAGGCTACAAGTGACAAAAACTAAATAAGCTTGTGACTAGATAAGTGCCAGTTGAATTGCCTGTCTCCCAAGATTGTCTTTCCAATTTTCACACTGATTCTTGGGAAAAAAACAGTCACAGGCAACAGAAGAGCCCGAGGTATTATATTGAAGAAAAGGCAGACATCTCTATGGCTAATATCTCGAAATCACACCAAAACAATCTAGCCTGATAAATAGCACTAGAGGAAAAAGATGGGTTTTTGATTTGGGGGCGAACTGTCCCTATAAAACAGAAGCCCTTTTTCACTGCCAGATTTTCAGCGAATGTTGGGGCATTTTGCCGGCAAGCTGTGAGCATTTAGACACACAGAGCCGGATTGGTGAGTTGATCCGAGGTGCCCAATTTTCCGCCTCATAGGGTAGTCATATTGGCGGAACCCTTGGTGGACTGATTGGGCTTTCCTTCAAATTTGCACAGTTCCTGTCTAAAAAGGGCTACAGATTACTGACTTAAGATCGAACTCTAGACGTTATAAAATTATAAAACTAAACTTATAGCTAAATTGAACTGACACTATGGCAACAATTTGTATCACCAATCTTTTTAAAATTCTTGCTTTCTACGTTGTCTGTGCATGGCAACCGTATCTATCTACAGTTTTTATGCATACTGGATCTCTGTCAGAAAGCATGCTTAATGTCTTACCTGCTCCTGGCCCAGGATGAAGATCCCTCCTGGTTTGATGGGGTGCCAGGCTGACAGGTTTTGACCTGAGCCTTTCTTCACCCCGTCCTGGTAGGCCTCCCAGACACCGTCCCGTGTCGTCCATGTCATGCACACATGATGCCACTTCCCATCTGTCATGGTTATGGGCAATGTCACCGCCTAAACACACAGGTGGAGAAAGACAGACAGGTGGCAGAGACAGACATTCCGTTAAAGGTGAGGATGAGGCTGGACCTGACCACCCTGATTAAAGTGCAGACTCCACCCTGATTAATAAGAATTAAATCTCTGATTTAATCATATATGAGCAACCAAACAGAAGGATTTTTCCTTGTTTAGTCAGGAAAGAGATAGCACAAACACTGTCGCCTCTTTTCCCAAAACACCACAGTGACATTGTAGAAAAAAATTTCCTTGGCAAACCTCTATTGGATGACAGTGGGTGTAGGAAAAGTGGATTAGTACAATATGAGAATCTCATAAACTCCTAAAATTAATTGCAGACTGAGATTAATCTGCATTCTGTGTCACTGATCAGTTTGATGATGGCCAAGTGTCTAGTGACTAGAAGAAAGCGAACATGACAGTTTATCCCTCCTGGTATTGTTACTCCTACAGATAATTAGGCCAATCAATTACGATAATGAGATTAATTGCTTTGTTGATTTGTTTGTTGAGCTAACTGCTCACAGTGCTGCGGCCAGGAGGGGAAGAAGACAAGTGTCTGCCTTCCGTTATCAGCTTTTCAGAGAATGAAAGATTAGGAGGCTAATAGAATAATTGAATAATTTGTGTGTCAGCAATCTGTGTAGAAGGTCATAAACATAAAGTGCCAAGAATCAAGAAAATAAGAAGGCCCTTTCTGCAAAATCTTCAAGCTTTGATGCACCAACTCGTTCTCATTCCGAAGTCGTCAAGTACCGCTGCTTTGTCAGTGATTTCAGCCTCAGACACCTGACGCCAAATGCCACCTTTCATGGTGTTATAATACATTGCCAGTCAGCCAGATGGCACTTGTTTTGGCAGTATGATATGCCACAGGACAGCATCAGTTTGAAGTGCTGCTGCTGACGATGTAACACAAGGAGTTGGAAAATACCTATAGGGCGGGTGGAAGGGGTGGTGGTTTGGTCCAACAAACTTTCACCTGAGACCCAGTGTTCACTTCCCCTATGAATGGAGAGCCAAACCATGATCATTTTTTTTCTAAACCTAACCACATGCTTTTGTTGACGTCCTGATGTTGCTTGCAGCATCCCGGAATGTCAACAGCAGACGCAGGAGGATACCTAGCGAGTAATATACGGACAAAGCGGCGATGTGACAACTTGGGATGAGAACATGTTGGATGCAAATACAAAGATAAGTAACCTTTTCGGAAACATTACCTGCTTTGAAATCTCAAATTTCCTTAACTTTAGCAGTGAAATTTCAGCTAAAAATGTCTTAACCAGGTGTCGTGGTAAAAGACAACAACTTTTTCGTGACACTATGGGTCGCTAAAAGATACCCACATTTGGTGACTAAAAACTCGCTGGAAGCGCAGCAACAGGTCGATTAACCTGTCACATCCTCCTCCTCATCATTATCATCCACCTGAGTATTACTGTCTAACCTGCTGAAAGTAGGCTATCTGAGTTATGAAATGATACTATGTGCCCTGTTCTTCTGTTTTTTTTTTTTGTTTTGTTTTTTTGCATTGCCTCTTGGTCAGATGACTCTCAGATTTTAAATATGTGCTATTTCTGACAAAAAAATATGGACGTGAGCAAAGGCCTTAACAAGTTACTTAGAACGTGAAATGGCAAATATGCTGAGTTTGAAGTCACTGTCCTCTCCTTGTACCTCTGACCTCCACTCCACAGTCTGTCAGTCTAAGCTGTGACTATCACACCTCACTGTGTGAAGAATTCGCAAACTTTGGGGCAAGGCTGTGAGAACTGCATGGGTTTCCTAAAGCCCAGAGAAGCAGCTTTTTGACTGGAAAATCCCCTTTTAACAACTTCATAGCGGATTCTTAGTCTTTAATCCTTTTATACACAGTAGCACCACTGTTTCTGTACCAGAATCAGCTGGAACCACCTCACACAAAGGAGATATGTGTCAACTTAACAATTTCATTTGTAAAAGCCTCAACAAAGAGTTTTAGTGTCCAAATCTGTGCTTCTCAGCATTTACAGGCTCTTGATACTGTGCGTTACTTTTTTCTTTTAATGCTTTTACCTTGTCGTTGATTAGCAGCTCCATGGGGTTGCTGCCCCATTCAATGAGCACCAACTCATTGGCTTGTCCAGCTACAGCATAGGAGAAGGGAGTACCGAGGCCCGGACCAGCACCTGCCTTCAGCCACAGGCAGATGGTCATGGCAAAGATCTCGTTGACAACCGACCGCTTCATCCTGGCGTACATGTAGTTAGTCTTCATGGGGAAGTCGAGCAGGAAAGCGTTGGGACTCTTTAGCTTCTTGTGGATTCCTGGTGAGACGGAGGGTGCAGAATTTAGATTGAGGTCATTCATTGCTGGAGTTACTACTGTATATCCTATCTGGCACTGTTGTTCAAAGAAACAAAGTGTTCTGTCATTAATATTAATGCTACAAAATGCAAGTTAGATAAGAAGATATAGAATGGTCAAAGAAATTTGACAGCTTGCCACCATTAATGCTACATGTCTCTGCTGTCCATCTGGTGTTTGGCGTTAGTGCCTCAACCTGTCAGCAATTTAAAAAATGTTATTGTTTTGAGGTCCATGTTCAGCAGGCAGGTAAAGGACTGTCAGATCTACAAGCCACATGCCACCTGCACAATCATCCGCACAAAAACAAGCTAGCCAATGTTATGCTAACTAAATGCTAATAAAATTTTGCTAATTGTGCAGAATTAATCTAATGATCTCTGGTGTTACTCTACCTTTGTGTCTGACTGTAGGCCTTATATGCTACATTTGGTGTTTTGAACTTTGTTCACTGTGTTGTGTTTTGTGTTAGTTCAGCAGTTCTTTTTGACGCAGTAGACAGTCAGTGAATAGCACTCTAAGGGGCCGTACACATGCCACGTATTTTGTGCCCTCAAATTCATTGTTTTCAATGTAGTGCAGGGCTGCCAGAGCTTAAGACGTATAATAGCACCACACACTTATAAACAGCATCTGGACGAAGATCATCTCTGCACTCAGGATTTCAGGTGAATAGGCTATGATCGTTGCCTGTTAAGGTTGCTTAGCAACCTCAGGCGCAGCCTACCGCCAGGTTCTTGAAAGCTGATACAAAAAGGCACAAGAGTAGCACCGAGCGCCAGACCTCGCATTTTCCACGTGGTTTAAGATGCAGCATGTGTCCGGCCCCTTACCCTTCCAAAATGGCCAGCTTACGGTTGATGACAATATTTTTCATTCCCTGTAAGTGTTAACGGACCTGCAAGGTTTCATTTTTGACTTGTAATTATTTTTTAAGTAAACTGTGGCCTCTCATCTAAGTTTAATATTGGCTAATGACCACAGCACAAGTTTACGGTTACATGGAAGGCAGCACTGTACAATTGCTTTTTGTATGTACCGTGGTCATTGTTGCCGTGATGCAGTTGGCTGAGCACCGTTTCCAGTTTGCTGTGCCCTGCGCCTCGCAACGCTGTTTCCTTGCTGCCATTGGGAAGCCTCCGTGGGTGGTGATCGTTACCATGGTGGCTGTCATGATGGTCGTTGCCGTGATGATTATCATGGTGGTCATCATGGTGGTCATCATGGTGTCCAGGTCCATGGTGATAGTCACGGTGATCATCGTGATGACTGCTACCATGGTGATCATCGAGGTGACCGTGGTGGTCATAGTGATGATCATCATGGTGGTCATCATAATGGTCATCACGGTGGGTGCTGTGATGGTTACCATAGTGACCACGTTGCCGGCTGTGGTGCCAGTCGTAGTGGTGATCGTGATGGCGGTTATAGTGACTGCTGCGATGACTGTTCCTGTGGCTACCGTGGTGGCTGTTGTGGTGGCTGTCGTGGTGGTCGTCACGGTGACCATTACTGTGGTGGTCATCGTGGTGGTCATCGTGGTGACCGGCACCATGGTTGTCGTTGTGGTGGTCGTCATGGTGGCCGTTGCCATGGTGGTCATCGTGGTGGTCATCGTGATGGTCGTTGTGGTGGCTACTACCGTGATGGTCATCGTGGTGGTCATCATGGTGATCATCATGGTGGTCGTTATGGTGACCGTAGTCATGGTGATCTCGGTAGTAGCTGTGCAGCTGGTCCTCGAGGGCGGTGATCTTCCGCTGGAGGAGTTCCCTCAGGGAGCTGGAGTAGGAGCTGGAGGAGTTCCTGGCCTGCAGAAGCACAAACACATCAGTCAGGATTTCTCACAGTGTGAAGCAAAACAGGCCCTGACTCTGCTCTGTAGGCTTCAGTTAACACATGAATGTTATAGAATAAATCTAAAAATGGTGTTACAAGTACACATGTCCACTGGTCAAGCAATTAAAGGACCCATTTGCCAGGATGTTCTTATCATTTTCCTACAAAATGTAATGCACCCAAATTCATGCTTATCCCACGTAATCCTGAGCCAGCAATTCGTGAAGAACCCATGTATTTTGGAAGGCTACGGTTGCGTGACCAGTGCACTGACTGCAGTAAACAAGGAAGCCATCCTGAGCGGTCTTGTAAGGAGGCAGGTTGGGGTGGTAGATGGGTCACAAATGCATGGACTTTCCACCAGGACTTTACCCACGAGATGCGTGTTAGGAGCATCAGTGAATTTTAAGGTATGTCCTCACCATGTTTCTTTTCCTAAATCTAACTACAGTAACTTTTCTTGCCCAAACCTAACCTCCATAACCTTATGTTAAATATGTAACTTTAAGTTATTTGTAGTATTTGTGGGGCAGTAATTTGTAGGATATCAGATGAACCATTCTATAAGGATACGTTGCAATGGCATACATGTTCCATATACTAGTTTACCCTATATATTTACCGACTCTTTATAATAATGATTAATTAAACTTTAATGAGTGGTTTATTAACCATATAACAAGGTATCAGAATCATCAGTTACGTTTTTAAATGTTTGTAGACAGTTAACAAACCAATACTTAAAGATGTTTTATGTAACTTTGGAAAAAGATAACTGATTATTGAGTCATTCCCGTGTCGTCACATACACATGCTTTGGTTTGGTGGTTCTGTCCGACTACTACTAGTATATAAAAAACCTTATTACATGTGCAACAATCAATTGGTAAAATACCATAAATCATAGCATTACTAGAAAGTCATAAACATTATTAATTATCATTTTCATTGTAAACTAAAGTTGTATTAACTATTAATTTGCCATTTATTAATTATGGTTATTATAAAGTGTTACTGGCAGTATTTATTTTTTGAACACACCACTGCTATCTTAGTCTTTATATAGTTCAGTAGATAGTTCCTACCATAGAAATACTTTCATCATCATCAAATCTTCACCATCTTTACTATAATCATCATTGTCAACATCCTGCAAAGATCTCTGAATAGTAATAATTTGTATACCAAAATATTGATTGAAAACAAGTCAAATGTATACATGTTTAAATGTTTTAGAAATAAAAAAACACTGTACACATACATAAACTGCTTGATTTAGACTGTTACAAACAAAAAGTATAAATTTCACAAAGAAATTCCAGCTCAAGTAAAACCGAGGTTGAACTCTAATGTTTCACTTATAAGCCATCATGGACAGGAAGTCCTAAAAATGACCTGACAAATGAACAATGTTGATGATATGCTGATTAAGATGCAGGGCACAAAAAAGCTAGTAAGTGGACCATGAGATGGTGTTGTTTTTTTTAAACACTACTTTCCAAGGTCAAGAATGACGAATCAAATTTAACAAGCTTTGAGCTTAAAAAAAATTACTACATTAAAGAGTCCAAAGTCCTTTGCAGTAAATTTGCAGCGAATAAAAAAGAATTATGGAATGACATTTAAACTTGCAGGGGAATAGTTTCCGCCCCTCCTCTCCCTTGCTCATCCTTGTCTTCCTCACCAGCAAATCCGGCTTTGTTCCCTGCCAGTGCACGCCACGATTAATAGCCTCGTCAGGGAGGATGAAGCTAATTGAAGGTGAGGCTGGCTAGCGCCCTTCGGCGCGTGGCCAGAGGCTGGTGGCGTAGACATCCTGTTAGAGGAGGGAGTGACGGAAAGTAAATCCTGGCTCTGCCTTTGTTTTGTCTCACACCTTCGAGGGAGATTGGAGGGGATTTTTGGCAACACTTTCCCTGAGCGTAGCCTCAGACCACCTGCACTGATAGTGAGGCTTTCGCAGACCAGCAGGCAGCAGGCTTTTAGTCTTGCAATGTGACACCAGCATTGTTAAATGTTGTAACAAAAGTGAGACAGCAAAACCCCATGTATTTCCTGTTGTAGGTGCTACAACACAGTTTACAGCTCACATTGTGCAATGTCTACAAATTCAGAAAGACCTACATTTTGGGAGAGCCACTTCCAGTTAGCACTGATTTGGTGCTTTGTTGGGCTCACGCTGAATGAAATTAACTTTTAAAGTGTTTTTTAGAAATCTGGATTAATGGTTCCCAATCTTTTTGGCATACAAAGTAGACTTACTTGGCATGGTTTCCACAGCGGATATAGACCCTTAAGGTGCGGTCAGCCATTCTAAGCCAATACATTTTTGTTATTTTAACAAATATCTCCTTACAATCAGCGAGCTGTCTGTTCTGTGTGTGGGTTAGGGGGTAAGGGTTAGGGGTTAACACAACCCTGGCTCTGTAAATGGGAAATAAACAAATGCCGGCTACTCTCCCTCTTTAATGTCCTCGCCCATGAGGTATGGAGCTACACCATGATAGCAATGAAATAAAATCAGAGATATTACAAGAGGTCCTGAAGGAGCACTGTTTCGTTTGGGTTTTAAGTTCAAACATTAACAATCTTTCTCCAGAATCACTGACTCCACCTTAATCTCATGGTGATAGGGATAAATAAACTGACCAAATAACAAATAACAATACTGTGATCTGATGATCTAGAGGATTCTCAGAGAGGCTAGTACCTTCCCTCTATCTCCACTAAGCTTCACTCCAACATGTGATGGTTGAACATAGGGGTTGCTTTAGGTCAGGGGTGAGGGCTAATCTTAGAGCAGCTCCCTGTGTGAGCTCAGGCTTGGCCACTGATATCCAACAGAGAGATGGAGAGCCGGAACAGCCCTGAGAGGACATTAGCCTCCAATGGCTCTGAGACAACAGGCCAGCCAACAGCTGTGATATTAGCTCCGAAAGTGTTGTGTGTCAGACAATGCCTGATGGATGGTTCTTGATGTGTGCGCGAGACGTATCTCCACCAACTTTTGACACTTACCTAAAATGTTTGTGTTTATTCCAAAGCTATAGATACCCAATTAAAAGTAGTATTGTTTAGAAATCAAAATATTTCAAAACTGAAAATATGAATTATTAATGAAAAATGGCCTTGTAATGCCATGAACACAAACAGCATCCTATGGGTTACCATGTCTTCATGAATCATATCTTTCTTACTGTATTTTGGCAGCTGACATCACTGGCAGCTGATTCAGCGGCTGAGCTTGTGACACTTAATGACGCAAGACATGACCCCAATTAAGTCAAACCTTTGATAGGCTTCCACCTCCCTGCAGACTGTTCAGTCTCTCCTTGCAGACACATTACTAAGCATGTCAAAATGTTCGTATCGTGCAGGCTTCCTTCGGGAGCTCTTACAGATTGTTTACCCTTTTCACCTGAAATATTACAGGTTTAATTACAGCCATATGAATATCTTCAGATAGGAGACAGTGCTGTTCCTTTCTATCCCTGCAGCGTTCTTGTATAGTTAAAAGAAGAAACTCTTCTAAAAAAAAAAAGGTAACAGCATCTGTGGGAGTCAGTTTGGATCACTGAACTTGAGAAAGAGCAGAACCCCGGGGCAATAATGTAATCTTGATAAAAATATATTAGGCATTTGACTTCTTTGAATGGTCGTTTGACTCTGAGTTGCTTACAAAATATTTGGTACTAAACTATACTTGTCTGTGCTGCTGTATTCTGTGTCCTCCAGTGTACTATGTGTGTTTATATGTACATGCCTGACCGTGTTCTTTCCCAGGGTTATTGACACTGATAAATTGGTGTATTAAACACAATAACTTGTTGTTTTTTTTAAATGTATCTTTCTATCATCCTAAATATCGAATATTTCATAGAGGCGCCTCTATACATTTAGTCAACTGAGTATGATGGCCTCACAGCCTGATGTTTGTTTCTTTTGTGCTGTGTATAATGTTATATATATTTTTTTAATTTATTTATTTTTTCTATTTTGTATTGTCACGGTCGTATTGGTCATGTGACCTGTTTGGAGCTTTAAAAATGGCGTTCTACAGCTGTATTTCTCAGTCTGAAGAAGTGCACCTGTGGCCCGAAACGTCACTCCAGGATGGTGGAATAAATGCACCTAAAGGGAGCTGAAGAGTGCGGACTTTTCTTTGTCTTTTCTTCTTTGAATGGTCCACATACAGTTAAATAAGTTAACAAAAAACACTACCTTGTGGCAGACCATAGATTGCTTTCTTGTGATTTCTGTTTTCTTTCAGAACTTTCTACATACTTCAACTCTCTTGGCGGCTCCTTATTTTGTAATTCAGAGCTTCCCGTGACAGTTCAGCGCAATGTTCCTTCCAAATCAAGTTCTACGTTCCCTCAGCCCTATGTTCCCTTATGAACTTTTTTTCATTCCAATTAGGCTCTATGTTCCCGCAGCCCTGTGTTTTTTCATAAACCTTTTTTTCTCCATTTCAAATTAGGCCCTACTTTCCTGCATTAATTGTTTTCATCTCAAATTAGGCCCTATATGCCCCAATGAACTGTTTCCATCCCAATTAGGCCCTATGTTCCTGCAGTCCTGTTTCTTCTTGAACTTTTTTCATCCCCAGTCAGGCCTTACATTTTCTCAGCCCAGTGTTCCCCCATGAACTGTTTCCATTTCAAATTATACCCTATGTTCTTTTAGACCCATGTTCCCTGATTAACTTTTTTACATCCAATATTAGGCCCTGTGTTCCCTCAGTCCTATGTTCCCTCGTAAACTTTTTTCCATCCCAAATGATGCCCAGTGTTCCCCGAGTCTTATTTTCCCTAAGCATCAGAGCTGGTACTTCTATAACTGGGTTATAGGTTAGGGTTGCCCATATGATAAGATGTCTATAACTTTTTGAGAAATAATGCTAAGACTAGAAGAGACACAAACAAACAAACAAACATACAAACAGATTGATAAGACATTATGTCGTTGGCCGAGGTGCTGATATGTGTGAACACAGGGCTGAGGGAACATGGACACACTCCGCCAGTTACACAAGATGTTTTCATTTACATTCAGTTGTCATACAACTGCTGCACAAAGTCCCCTTTAAATTAGTCTTGAATAGTTATCTCCAACATGGCCTAGCAGAATTAAGCTCTTAAACAGTTCAATCCCTGTCAATACCTAAGTTTATTTAAAAAAGACACCATGCATGTAACAAGTTAAAACTGACTGTTTTCCCAGAGCATCCAAAACTGACATTAGCGGGTACTCAGAGCTTCATAGTTTGATACATAGGGCCACTGATAAGTGTTGGTATTTGTTAAGTTGGGACTGAGAATGTGTTGGCACAAGCTACCAAAATGGTGGAGCTCCAAACCTCAAAAATATCCATCCATCAGTGCATATATTTCCTGGCATTGGTCAAAACTTGCCAGTTTTGGTTGTTAAGTGGTTAATCCCCACCGGTGACACAAAATGTTCTGTTTCTGAGCATGCATTGTGGATCTTTGCACTCACCTGTAAGCTCTCCAGCCTCTCCTTCAGAGTCTGCAGTGTTTTGCCTGTCTGTTCAGGGGAGAAGGAGCTGTGCTTTCCATATGAGGAGCCCTTCCTGTGGTGGGGGTCGGACCTGTGGCTGCCGTGGGGGTAGTGGTGATCGCTGCTGTGATATGCTGAAGGCCCGTGGTGTGAAGATGAGGGTGAATGGTGGTTGCTGTGATGACCGTGATGGTCATCATGGTGGCCGTCATGATGATTATCATGATGGGTATCATGATGGTTGTCGTGGTGATCAGTGCTATGGTGACCACCAAAGCCTTCACACAAGGTGAGTTTGGCTGTCAGCTCCCTGATGGTCTCCCGCTGGTCAAGGATGGTCTCCTTTTGCCTCACAAGGCTCTCACGCAGGTGTAAGATGGTGGCTTTGGCTTCGTCAGACATCATGCCTCTCCGGCTACTGCCATTGTGGCCATTTGTGTGGCCATTAGTACTCGTTGGTCCATGGGGCACACTGGGTGGGGAATAGCAGCTGGGGTCTGCTTCTGGGGGAATTGGGGTGCAAACAAATTTGGGGCTAATGCCATAGTCATATTCTATGCCAGGCATGCTTCCTGTTGCTGCTGCACATGACAGGAAGTAGTAGCAAATTAGAGAACGTAGAGGGAAGAAGGGGAGGATACACCCCAGAGAAGCTCCAACCCATTGCTGGTGTCTTGCAGAAAGAGGCATGAGGCTCAGAGGACTGACATCTCTGGCCATTTTTGGCCTGAGTCCAAATTATTCCTTGACAAATGACACTCCCTCGAGGCCTTAGCTTCGTTGTGACCATGAATGGAGGTCATATGCTTTGAATTGAAAGGTAGTGGGGCAAAGCATGTCAACAGCAAAATCCAGACAGCATAAATTGCTTTCTAAGGACCAGCAGCACACACTCAAGGGCAGTATTCCAAAAACACACAAAAGGTGCTGCCAAACTCTTTAGCTAGTTGCCTTCAAGACAACCGTGCAGTTTCACGCAAGATTTCTTGGCTCCATGGTGAATTAACAAGCCGTGAGAGCAGGGCTGATGTATCCTGATAGGTCCTGCTGTCTCTAGGAAGAGGTGTTGGGCCACCGCCAGTCAGGTGATCCCTCTTGGCTCCAAGAACTTCCTGTGTTCGACAGCCAAGAGTAATCCCTTTAACTTCGGCTTCTAACCACCCATGGGATCCCAGAGTGCTTTTTCCTGTAGGACAGCAACAAGATTAACAAGATATCAAGAAAAACAAAAAAATTGAAATATAATGGAAAATAAATGACTTACTGAGATTTTCATTAACTCTTTCAAAAAAGTTAGAAAGCAAAATAAAAACTAGAGATTTGACATAACATTGTAAATATGTGGCTACCTTTAATTAAAGGAGTGAAACGAAATTTTAAAGGAAGGAAATCTGGGTCACGACTGAATTAAGAGAAAATTAAAATCTGAATAAACAGACATAGTCATTTTATAGATTGATACAAATGTGTTCAGATGAATATGCGAAAGGTAATCTGCATCACAAACAATTCATCTCCAATTACTGAATTGCTCTTTTCGTCTGTCAGCATGTCTTATGTCCACCAAGCCAGCAGACTACAGTATGAGTTCAGTGACGCCAGCAGGCAGGTAGACAGCGCTAAGGGGGAGGCCAGTGGGGGGTCGTCAAGGCTGCAGCAAGCCACAGTGTAATAAGATTACAGCCAATTAATCTGTCCTCAAAACCACAGCCCAGCAATTCACATAATGATAGCTGGTTTTCATTTGAAACATGGGCGGGCCTGTGAAGCCCAGGCACTCACACCAGGGCCTTATGAATCAGTTGCATAGCCCGTCCGCCCTCGGCCAGCATGTTTAATGGCTATTTAAAGACAGTACAGTGAGGGGAGACAAAGTTAGGGGAAGGATCATCTCAGAGGGATGTTAGCGCAATGATGACGAACCTAGAACCAAAAGTAAATGTCCCTATAGCTGTGTTGTTTAATTATACCAGGAACGGAGTGTCTTTCTGAAATGAGTTCAGAAGAGTTTCTATGAATATTTCCTATACATATATTTACCACTCAATGATAGAATATTGTGGACATGTTGTTCTGATTTAGCTTTAACTTCGCCCACTTGCACATCCCCATCTGTCAAATACTTGCTGGGAAGTAGCCTATTCCTCACCAGCTCTGCATGTATATAGTCAGAAGTGTCAGTTTCCCAACATTATCACATCATTCTGCCAAATTTATGAATGTTTTCTGACTATATGCAGCATGAACTGATACAAACATGTCAGTGGAAAAAGTAGGAACAGACACTTCATATTTCTGTTCCTCTTGGTTGCTTGTTAGTGGTCACAGAAATCAAGTTTTATACAATTCGCATTTCTGAGGGGAACAGATTCTAGAATATTTAAGGCAAGGAACACTGCAGCTACAATATATTTGGTTAATGAAAGTGAGCAGAGCTGATCTATTTAAATGTTTTCAGCCAGAAAGTTGAAAAGCTTTCATCTGTGTCACAGCATATGGCGAGTCTTCTACATGTTTGATGGGTCAGCCAGAGAGCAGGATGCAAGAAAGCCAAAGAGAACACACAGGATGCTGTTCCCTCTAAGCTCCTTATCTCCATAGGCTATCACAAGTTCAAACACCCACAGCGCCCATTAAACTGCTGAGCACTGCACACTTTCCTCCTGAGAAAAAAGATAGCACTGGTTGTACTCAACTCACACTCAGTGAGGCGAAGCATAAAACTTTGTTGTATTACATTCAGTTTTGAGATATACACTTACTCCTATTCTTGCTCTCCAGATGAGAAGCTTTATAGACTCCCTAGTCTGTCTGTATGTCAAATATGAAGCTGCAGCACGTTAGCTTAGCTTAGCATAAAGACTGTTAACAAGGGGAAACTAGCATGGCTCTTTACAAAGGTAACAAAATACACCTACGTGTAGAGCAATGTCATTGATTAAAATGTTGTCTTTACTGCTTTTTTGCACAAGAGAATTATAAAATCAACATGTTGAGATTTCATGGGGGTTCATATAGATGTATAAAGAGACAAGGTTACAGTGTTGGAGGTGAACCTTGCTCATTCCTATGACACTTGCTCAGTGGTGTATGAGGCCAAAAAAGTTGCCTATAAAATGATGTTGATGATCACACTGCTTCCACACTGTGTTGCCCATAGAGCTGGTGCACTCAAGACTTCCATTGGCTGAGCTGGTTACTTTGACTTAACACAGTTGAGATTATTCAACTGTGCAGCTCTTCTAGATTTTCCAAATGTTATTGGACCAATTTTGGGGGGGTTGAGACACACACAGAAAAATAAAGTATCTACTGATTTACATCTTTTACCTTGTAAGTCTATAGAAATAAAGTATTTTTTAGGCAACATGGCCTCATGCGAGGGATGTAATTCCAATGTTTTGCCACTATGAAAAATGGCTTCAAAGCCTGGCACATTTCCTGGTGGCTATCCTTAACCTGATGTGCCATATGGTTTGGTACACAGAACAGCTACATGGAAGGGGAATGGATGACTCATCTGTCTATCACTGGCTATCATGGAGTAGTCAGGACAAGAGCGAAAATATCTTTTCCATCAAGAAAAGGCTTCATTGCTGTTCTTTGCTCTTCTTTCAATGAAGAAGTACTCTTGAGTTTGGATATAACTGATGCTATTGCAGCATCTATACTAACCCTTTTGCGGCCACTTTTGTTTTTTTTTGAACCAACAGTTGCCTCTCTGAGTCACCTCACAAACCTAAACCATGCCTGCTAGTAGCTCCTCATAATATACTGATTGCTTCCAATTCCAGACACTGACACAAATGCATTAGGCCTACTTGAAGCATGACAAGCTGGATTTATGTATGATCTTGGGAAACCAAGATTCTCACGTGATCTCATGATATCATGAGAATCCAGCTGTCGTGCAAGGCAGTGACCGTAGATATAAACGTAGATGACGATCATTGATGATGATGATGATGATGATGATGATGATGATTGGCTGCTGCATTATACATGAACATTGCAGCCATATTGGAAAGGACAAGACTTGGCTGTAAATGAATCCATATAAACAGGGGGACAGCATTAAACAGCTGGCGCACATTAGCTCACCTGGTAGGGCCTTGCTACAGTGGCCACAGGAGTGGTTCAAGCCCAAACTATGGCCCTTTTCTACATTTCAACCCCCCTCTTTCTCCTTCTTACACGCTAAAACAACTGTCCTATCCATTAAAGGCAAAAGCCTTAAAGTTTCAATTTTATAGCAGTACTGATTTCTTCACCATTTGCTGTCTAACAATAAACATGTTTTTTTTCTTTTCTTCAAAAGTCGGTTCACTGAGTGCAGTTTAATGAGGTGTTCGGAGGTGAAGCTGCAGCCAACAGATGAAGGCCTTAATCTGACAGTGAGCCCCACTGTCTGATACTTAAAGACAACATTAGTGGAGACTTAGGATACGTGATACTTCGCTGAGGCACGAGGCATCACACATGAGCACAAAGAACATCACCAAGGGCAATGAGTGATGCTCCCCCCCCCCTTCTTTTGAGACAAAAGGAAGGAAGGATGTATAGACCTGTTTCAGTGACAACGTCTGTGGCTCCTGCAAACACAAAGAGGTTTAGCAGTTGTGCGTTTTGGGTCACTAAAGAACTACGTTTAACCATTTTTTGTATAAAACAAATAAGAATAAATAGTATTTAAATATTACCATGTTTTTAGTAACTTAGGGCATTTTTTTTCTTCTTTTTTCTGTGTGGCAAAGCACATTCTCTGCTGATATAAAAAGTTAATGAACAGCCATGTATATATAATGTTAATAATGTTTGTTAATATGGTCAGTGTGAAGAATAGCCTTTACTATTGGTTGTTTTTACATGTTTTCTTGGATACAATTATTTTCTCTCATTTCCTCAAATTTTCATTTTGGATGACATCTAAAAAAAAAACCTAAAGTGTCTTTCTCTCAGGTCATTATTGGTACTCATTTTTGTGTAATTTTCACTGTAGTCAGGCTTGCAGTGGCCCTTACAGGTGCATCAGGTTGATCTGCTAATGCTCCCATCAGCAGAGGCAGAGCAGACCACAGGAACACGTCTCCCTGCCTCACCTCATCCTCTCGAGGGTGACAGACTAAAAGGATTGGTTGGATTTAATGCTGTTTAACGAGGGATTGGCTGCAGGGTCCTGGTTCCGCCAGAGGAATTCGCCCCTCCACACACAAAGTCAAGCCATTGTTGTGACACGTGTCGCTGCAGAAGAAGAACATGTGCGTGACGAGCAGCCCGTGATCATTATGAGGCAATCAACAGCCAGTATGAACAAAAATCACAGTTTCTTAGGTAGTGTGTGGTTTCTCCTCAAGATTGCTGTATGTATAAATATTCTGTTCAAATCGATTACCTCAGTGAATATTTTCCAACGTTGAAGATTAGATTTCTCAGTGAATTTAAAGCTAAAGATGAGAAGTGTCCACAGAATTCAGATTTGTCATACTGTTAGTTTTTATTCTTATTTTCAGTTAACACTTGTGATGTGGACGTGTTCTATCTATGATGCACAAAAACATCAAAAAACATTATGGTTTATTAAAAAAAATTATAGAAAACTAAACCATTGTCTTTGTGCATGTTAACATGTATATGACAGCCTCTAAAGCTAATCGCAGCCCCTGGCAAGGATCAATTATCCAGGTTCACTGTATGCCTCCCACCATGTGGCCTCATCCTCCTTGCAGCTTAAAGGTGCTCCCCCTCCTCTTCCTGTGCTTGCCCTGAGCTCAACTCCACGCCTCACGCAACACATCACATGAGTCAACCCCCCCCCACCCACCCCCGCCTCCCTGTCAGGTGCACCAGCTCCATGGTAAACATGGTGTGGAGGTGAGTCATGTCTGTCTGAATGTGCCTCGCCACAACACAACAAACAAGTGACACTCTGAGGAGTGACGGTGTAGGAGGTGCTGTGACATCATGTGTCAGAGGTGAAAGTCTTAATTTCTTAAACAGGCTCGGGGAGCGTTCCAACACCTGGATGAACATTAATCTCTCGCACTTGATTAACAAGCACAGACATGGGAAACTGCATTGGAAAACACTATTTTCACTGAGGGAAAAGTAGGCAAACTTTTGGGATATAGCCTAACTTAAAATAAATTTGAAATGTTTTGTGGAACTTTTGAATTTTCAAATTCTGTATCAATTTTTGATCAATTCAGCGACTGAAATGTTTTATGTCTGTGACCTCTGTATTGACACACTGTGAACTACAAGTGCACTCAGTGAGTGTGGACCACCACCAAGGCCAAATGCCCTATTTGCAATGTCAAAGTATATAATATGCCACTGTGTTGTCATTTGAGCTTCTCTGTGGTTTGTTTTACGCTGTGCTCATACACTGTTTGTATGTGTTCCTACAAAAAGTAATGAACACAAATTTGTACATATCCCACATATTTCAAAAGGCTGCGATCACGTGACAAATATGCTGCTGAGAGTTAAAAAGGGAGAAGTTCTGAACGGTCTTGTAAGAAGGCAGGTTGGGGTGGTGGATGGTTCACAAAAACGTGGACTTTTCCCTGGAGATTGGAACCATGCGAAGTTTGAGTTGTTTCTTGTCTTAAACCTAACCACCATAGCTTTAACTGTCTAGGCCTAACTTCTGTAACTTTACGTTAATTATGTAACTCTATGTTAAGGATGTAAGATCATTCGTGAGATGATAACACAAATTGTTCTATAAGGGTGCGTTGTTTGTTTCGGTAGCCAGGCCGGTCAGGCATGCACGCGAAGTTCATGTCCCCAGTGGCTAGTGCTGCCACTCTGCACTGTGCACTATCTGGGCTGCTCATAAGATAGTTACAGCTGCAATGTCAAACCTACAGCAGTGGGACAACCTCATCATGGAAACCTTATGCCCACCCTTTGGTCCCCCCCCAGGTCGCCTCACTGAATGTGAGTTAACACCCATTATTAATACAGTTCAGCAGAGCTGCTGTTGTTTGTACTGTTAGTGCATATATATATATTTATATTTATAAGCCCCAAGATTTGGGTCTGCTCCAAAATGGAATGGCGTCCTTCTTGGCCCACGCTACACCTTTGCATCCAAGTTTCATGAAAATCTGTTTGTCAGGTACTGCTGCTGACAAATAAAAATTTAATTTAAAACAATTTCAAGCATTCTCCTCTCATATTTTCTTCACAAGCAAAATTGAAACAGTTAGACTTCCGATACAGAAAAATACTTACTTCTTACAAGCACACTTTTATATTGCTTTCTTTTCTAGTTCTTGTATTTTACACATCGCTTTCTTTTAAGGTTGAATTTTGTTCTAACAGTAGAACCACACTAAACTATTGTCCTAACCTGTACATTTATTTAACGAGTAGAAGCCTAATTGAAAGACACGAGACAGACAACAGACAGCATTTTCTCACTGCATATCAAATTTAAACAGATTTTTTTGTGGGTGATAATTAACTGCTTTAAATCTAATCAAAATTGCACTAAAAAGAGAATAACAACCTTGTGGTACAGAATGCAGACTCTATTAGCATAAAGCCATTACTGAAATGCTCTTATCTAATATAGTGATTTTCATTATTAAAACTTTCTTTTTAATATATTTTGCAAAAGCAATACATCAGAGTGTATTAATGGGCAAGTCTGTGATTGTTTCCCTCAATAGCCTTTATATCTTTCTATACACCCTGAAACAAAGCTACCATCTCCGCATCATTATCAAGCTATGTAAGTGCTGAAGCCTTTGTTAAATCTGATGAAGTCTGAGCCATTTTCCTCACAGTGATGTCTTTACTTGAATGCATTTACATTTAATTTATATAGAGAGAATAAGTTGGTTCACTGTCTTGTTTAGTTGTGAGGACTTTTAGGTGCAAAGACTTTTTGTTACGAGAACTCTTACAATGTGAGGGATTGTAGTTGTGGGGACTTAGTTGTAAACCTGTTGAATTGTGAGGATCCTTGATTTAGAAATGTTCTCCTTGTAAGCACTAGTAGTTACAGTATGAGGGCTTTTCTCAGTGAGAACTCTGGATTGTGAGAACTTTTTGTTTTACGAATGTTTAGTTGTAAGAACTTTTACATGAGAGAACCTTCAGATGTGGTAATTAACGAGGACATCTTTTAGGGTCTTTTCACACATTGAAGTTCAAACCAAGGTATGCGATTTTGTTACGTTTTATAAATTTCATCCAGACAGTTTTGGTTAAACATTGCGTTTATGTTGCACACTGATTGGTCTGAATACGAGCATGTGTCAGCAGGGTGTCAGTTTGGTGGGTAGCCCTCTAAACTATGAACAGATTAATTTTGTTAGCACCTTTATATACTACTGCCATAGTTTCTTGATCTTTAGGTGGCATTGTTCTCCCATCCTCTCGAATCTTCAATTACTAATTGAAAAATAACTGAAAGTGTACAAATTTGAAGTCATTGGACCTCCTCTCCACATGTGCTGTCACGGTTCATTTTGACTTCTTGCACTGTTTTTTTTCTTTTTTTGGTTCTGATGACCGCCTGCCAGAACTAAGTGCAACTGGTCCGAAAGTCCGAACATTCCAAAGAAATGTTTTCACACTTGTTACAAACTGAGACTTGGTTTAGTTTTATCTGTACAACTCTTAGGTAGGTAGGTGTGAAGGGGCCCTTAGTTGTGGAGACTTTTTGTCATGAGATCTTTTTGTTGTGAGGACTATTTGTTATGAGGACTTGCAGTGGTGAGGACCTGCATTAGTGAGGACATTTTGTTGCTAGGACCTTTTTTTTTTTTTTTTTTTTTACAAGAAGTTTTGTTATAATGTTTTTTGTTATGAGGAAATTGAGTTCTATGAACTTTTTGTTGTATTTGTGGGAAATCTATATTTTGTAAGGATTATTTGTTATGAGGACCTGCACTAGTGAGGACATTTCATTGCTAGGACTGTTTTTACAAGAATCTTTTGTTATGAGGACTTTTTTTACAAGGACATTTAGTAGTGAGGACTTTTTGTTATGAGAAATTTTAGTTGTGAGACCTTTAAAATGTGAAAACTTTTCATTGTGAGGACTTTAAGTTGTGATGACACTTAGCTGTGAGGACTTTTTATGATGAGGACTTTTAGTTGTGGGGACATTTAGTTGGAAGGACTTTCAGTTGGAAGGACTCTTTGTTATGAGGACTTAAAGTTGTGATAGCTATTGTCTGTAAACAGTTTTAGTTTGAGTGTCTGTGGTTGTGAGAATTTCAGTTGTGAGGACTTTTTGTTGTAAGGACTGTTGATTATGAGGACTGGTGAGGACATTTCATTGCTGGGACGTTTTTGTTATGAGGTCTTTCTGCATGGGCTTTTCTCTATGGAACCCTTTGGTTGATCGGATGTTGTGAGAACTTGCAGTTGTAAGAACTTTTAGATTTGAGCATATTTTAGCATAATTACATTTTTTATCATGCTGTCCTTCTTGCTGTGCTAATGATACATTTTCATGAACAGTACATTCAGACATGTCTTCATTTTTCAGGCCTTTGTCCATTTGGGAAAATAATGACCTATCCATTGAAAATGTCTGCTGTCATAATTACCACCAGGCTCATGCAGTCAATCAAAGTTAGGAGGGTGATGAAATATGACCTCATTGAAAACTGCCATATGGAACAGTTCAGCGTAATGATTTATGTCTTGGTACCCAAGTTCCCGTTTTACAAGGACATCCTCTACATTTCTGCAATATAATAAAAACTTATAAGAAACTGTGACATGAGGGACCCATCACTGTTATCCAGGATAATGTCACAACAATTTATCTTGGTATAATACTTATACCACAACTAAAATATTTCAAGTAATTTCAAAACAACCCTTTGGTTTAATCTGGCCACTGTACCAGATAAATATAATGACTACTATTTCAACTGTGTTTCTTTCATAGTGTTTTGGCTCCTAAGCATATCCATTCTATACATTTTAAAAGTAATCTTGTTCCCATAGATATCACTATTTAAGTCAAAGTTGTACTGATTTCTTGATCTTGCAAACATACTGTAACATGTCCCTGCTATCTCTTATGAGACACTAAATGGCCTCTTATAAACCAAGCTGCATGCAAATCAGCCCACTCACTCACATGCTAACACTGTGGATGTAAAACAAAGATTTATTTCCTGTGACTGCAAAACAGGAACCAGCTCAATTAAAATCAACTGAAAAGGGTTAAAGACGAGTTAACCATTCCCTTCTTGAACCCAATCCTGCCTCACATCCAGGCAGACACATATAATTACAGTTTAGAGCTGTCTGGGTCAACAGCTTTTTACTGTGGAGCTGCTAAGTGCCACATGTGCTGAGTGCTTCGATGGCACCTTTGTACTTTTTTATTTTAGTACATTTTGATGCCAGCAATTTAGTCTTTTGTAATTTTCACAAAAGAGTAGTCATTCACTTCACTTTAAACTGCATCCATTACCCTGAACAGATAGTGTCTCCAAAAGCAATGAAACCTGGTGGCGGCACTTTGTCTAACTGTGATTAAAAAACACTCAACTTTCTCCTCTCTTTTTAATCATAGCAGCACTAGACAAAGGCCATGCATCCATGATTTCCTGAATTAACATGAAAGAAGCAAAATCTTTGCTCAAAGAGTAAGACAAAGTCAAAGTAACCTGACTCTAACTGTAACCCAAATCTTGCAGATAACAATTACCAAACCTCTTAATATGATAAAGAAAAGAATGCCTAATAGCTCATGGTCACAATACAGATCCTGCTTTATCAAGTTTAAAATCATACTCAACTTTACATATTGCCAAGTAATGTTTTATCAAAGTAGCGTTTTGTCATCTTTGGCACAGGACACAAATTGGACCACCTGCAGAGTACTAAACAACTCATTGGCTAGAATAAATGGTGGCATTGTAAGTTTCTGTAAACCACAGATACATTTCACTTGTATGCTATTCTGTTGTGGATATTTAAAAACCTTTACACTTCAGCAATGCTGTGGCAAATATGCAGTTGGGTTAGGGCACAAAAAAAGACTTGGTTATGGTCAGGAAAATATCATGTTTTTGCTTTGGTTTTTATAGCACTATGCCAGAAGGAAATGCAGCAATGTCACAAAAACAAGTGCTTTTCTTGGCACTATCTCTGGTGGAAACACAGCAATGGATTGATAATAAACACCCATGTTTGGTGGCCAAAAAGCTGCTGGAAACACAGGGATGACTCGCTCACAAACAACCATTTTGTTGTTTGCTGGTCTTGAACGGTGGTCTGCAGCTTGGCAGCCATCTCGCCTATATGTTACACCATCCACCATAGTCTCCACCTCCTGATGATCAAATCAGACCATATCTACTATGTCACTTGAGAAACACTGATATAAAATATGCATGAAATATAGAAAGAATCTATTGCTTTCAGAAACGTACAATGCCAACATTTATTATGCAACTGTAGCCTACTACTGATGTAAGCAGTATCAATTTAACTTCTCTGGACACAGGGTTGCATGAGTTATGGTCTTTGCATTTCTGTTTCCCACAACAGCATTGGGAGGGGAAAGAAACTCTGGTGAACTTGGGCCTATGAGTCAGAGGTCATCGCCCTGCCTCCACCCTGAGGTTAAAACACCACCTGGGTTTACACAGGGACAGCTTCATCAGCGACCTCCCTGCCTGGGGTTGTCCTCGCCAGACCGGCTGGAAATACTTGTGATGCCGTGGAAAGCTCTCTGGCTCATGCTAGAGTGAAAAGACTAACCAACTAATGTGACAATACACTGGCTTAGCACAGGGAGTGCTGCAGGGAGCTCAGGTTTCTCAGCTGAGGTCTGGACTAGCTATTGTAACAGAGAGAGTTTATTCACACATCATCACGAAAGGGATGTAAGTCAAAAGCATCGACAGCTTTGTAACTGGGACACAGGTTTCCTGTCTGGACAATAATAAGAGACCAGTTATAATGTAAGGAACCAGAATTGCAATGTACTGATCCTAATGATTTTGATGATTGATGGCAAAGTCAAAAATTCTGCCCATTATAGGACTTCCACTTTTACAGATCGCATCTCCTAACTCTGAGACACACTAAACAATGAACTTTAGGTAGTAATTTTCCTATATAAGGTTATCTATCTCCCTATCACCCAAGGTTTCAAGTCCCTGTGTTTTAAATAATTCTATCATGTATCTTAATTCTTGGCTGTCAGGGATTTAGCGAGGGCCGGCGTCATGCTTGTCAAGAGGTGGATTTCTGATCTGAGAGGTGATGGATCTCCTCACATTTTGACTCCTGTAAGCCATCTCTGGCCTTGCTGCGACTAATGAAGAGGAGTTAAACCAAGGTCTCAGCGCTGCACGTGACCTCTAGCCCATCAGTGCTGCATCAACGGGGCCAAAGGCTCAGCAGGATACACATGAGGAGTACTGGAAAGGATGCCAAGGCCTCCACAACAAAAGACTCCCCTCTATTGTCTGGGTAGTTGATGCATATTGCTGAAGTTGTTAGGGGGATTTTCTAGAACAACAATTAAGGAACCTAATAACCACAACAGTTCCTCTGCTAAACAGATATTAAGACACATGTCTAATGCTAAACAAAACGTATGCTAATAGAATGATAACTCAGCGAAGGATTACCCAAAGAGATACAGCTATTAAAGGATCTGAGTGTCTTTGCTCATACAATTTAAATATGTTTAACAGGATGTGAATTCGTGAACTCGTGAACTCTAGCAGTTCAAACACATAAGGAGATTGCATGAAGGCTAAAGATGAGGTGTGAAACACCTCAAGATCTTAGCCACACGTGATGTAAAGCTCATCAAAACTGCCCTCAATATTAGACGAGGATGAAGTAGTGGCACATGCAGAGATGGGGGCAGGGACACGGAGGATAAAGGGGTGGGGGAGTTATTTGTTTGGGTATTCCAAGAAAGTCAAATCTAATGATAGTTTAAAAAGTTTTCATGTTGTACTTTTCATTTTGTGTCAAAACATCAAACGGGTAAATGACAATGAACACATGCACAAGTCGTCTGTTGTTTCAGTTCACGTCTTTCCAACATGAGCCAACAGCTTCATATCACAACTCACAGTCCCATCTCCTAGAAATTATGTTTATATGCAACAAATTTGAAACAGCAAATTAGTTTTAAGAGAAATATAATGCAGATCAAATTATGCTTTCTATTAACAAGAAATGGGTTGGTTTGTTCCATCAAAATATACAATAGCCAAATAGGGAATCTTGGAATACACTGTCCACTCATAGTGGCTACAGCATTATTTTTCTTGCCTTTTTTTATTAACATTTAACAGAAATCTTATTCTTTCTTAACCAAAACACATTTGTCACCTTAACCTCGGACAAGGGTCTTTGTTTCTCTGTGTTTTATTTGAGATATATCCAAAGTCACAATCTTGTCTTAACCTCAACCAAAGAGCTTTTGTTGCCTTAAACTAAGACATGAGTCTGGATGTGAACCTTAAGTTCTGGTGCCAAGGCCCTGCACGTTGCATACCTGCCATCCTCCCCAACTACCTCTCTCCAAAGCCTAGGTGTTACCTGAAAGAAACACTGTCTTTGAACATAATCCAGGCAGCGATTACATTGCCTCAACAATGTAATTAAGAAAGCAGTTTAGTAACATGCAAACTTAATTTCTAGGAGACAGGGTTTTCATATCACTACTCAGCAACACTCAATGTGATTCAGTCACGTTCAGGATGTGTCTTCGGATAAACCTGACTGGAGATGCAGTTCTTGAAATTATTATATTTTATAATCCCCGAGGGGAAATTCAATTTTTCACTCTGTTGTCAATTACACACAGGTCCGAACACACACATGCACAAACTGGACCTATACATGCACTAAGTGGAGAGATGTCAGAGTGGGCTGCCCATGACAGGCGCTCTGAGTGGTTTGGGGGTTCGGTGCCTTGCTCAGGGGCACCTCGGCAGTGCCCAGGAGGTGAACTGGCACCTCTCCAGCTACCAGTCCACGCTCCATATTTCGGGGACTCAAACAGGCGACCCTCCGGTTCCCAACCCAAGTCCCTATGGGCTGAGCTACTGCCGCCCCGGGAGACTTTTAGTTTTATAACAAAAGTGTAAGCCACATTATATTCCTACATTTGTTTTTTCAAAAATATCCTAAGGGCCAAAATTTTGGTCTCTAAATTCACAGATTTTAATTCTAGCTTTTTTTTAGAGCGTGTGCAGATACATTTTAAACAGAAATTATATCTTTACTACTGTCTTATTGCACATGTAGCACGCACGCCTACAGCTTATGGTCGCATGTCAATTATGGCCCGGTTGAGAAAATCCCTATACGTGCATTACATAACAAAATGAATCCCACCTCATATTTCTAACATTTAAAAACACATTAACAGGTTTCCCTTAAACTGATTTGGACAAATAATAGCAACTCATTCTCGCCGGAGCATTACTTACATCATCTGCGTCACTGTAAACAAACCACCTGGGGAGCTCAGCTCTAACTTTGTGTGCCAGCAAGAACTGATGGAGGATCTCATAAGATAGGGATTGTTTTACTCTTCCCAAAGAGTTTAAAAACACAGAAGTTTGCTTTTAAGAAAATTTTGTGCGAAAGAAGCAAAAGTTTTCTTACCTGCCCGTGAGTTTCAAGTCCCCAAGCTGGTTAGTCCATTCAGCACACTGATTAGCTTGAGGAGGATTGGCTTTAGGTGGGTAATTTTAAACCTCTCTCTCTCTCTCTCTCTCTCTCTCTCTCTCTCTCTCTCTCTCTCTCTCCCTCTCTCCCTCACTGTGTCTCTCCCTCACTCATACACACACATGTTCGGTCAGACATAGATCAGAACTGCCATTTTGTCTGACTTTTGTTGGTGTGTTGATACAAACCTGCAGTGCTTCACTTCAGCAACAGATGATAATTTGCTCAAACTTTGAGAGAAAGTTAAAGACGCCTGTTCTCTGTGCAGAGAAGTCATACATCAATACTTAGAATTGTTTCATGAGTGGGTTCAAAAACTCAGCAAGGAAGCCATAACCAAAAACGAAGCAACAAGAGCTGATTAGATCTGATTGTCATTGGTTTACTTCCTCATGCAACCTGCTGTACATACAAGTTGACTCATGCAGGTCACCATAGTATTTTTTTCCCATTTTCTTCAGTCATTTTTAAAAAGTGCTCTTTTACTCAGTAACACATTTTGATGTCTCAAACTGACTGTACCTGGGTCTACCTGTATTTGAATTCACTCCAATCACGTTGGCTTGTGAAGTCCTTTTAACTGAAGATTAGCTTGAGCCTCTCTCCAGCCCCCACACATCTTAACCACGCCCACCTATTTACAATTACACAGCAGGAGCTGCCATCCGTCATGGCAGAACATTCAGACTGGAAAAGTCCCACATACCTGATTGGCCCGATGCCAGACCTACTAATGATGCTATTAGGGCACACAACAAGCCAAAGACGTGTTTAAGTGAATGCACGCAGCAGCTGTTGTTTTTAGTTAGGAGAAATGAGTTGTAACTGTATAACAGTATTGATTAAGATGAAAGAGAAAAGTTCTGGTATCAGTCTGCATGAGAGGAAATAGAAGATAAGCAGTGCAACTTATCTTTAATTAGCCTAAATGTCCTCTGGTGGAGATTTTTAAAACAGAAAATTCACCCTCAGATATTTTGGCAGTTATATATTAGACACAGTCAGTCAGCTTAGGACAGGCTCATCTGAGAGGAATAAATAGGTAGGCGGGTCGTAGCATAGGATACAGACAGGGTACAGGGCATTGCTTTGTAGCTGGGCAACCTGGACACCGGGGTAGGAAAGGTTTACACACACACACACACACACACACACACACACACAGCAGGCTGTTCTAAATTACTGTTTCTACTTATACCAATGTAATGCAGTATAATTCATATATAACCCACATAATCTTGAGCCAGGAGGCTGTTACCTCTGTGCTGCAGGCTGTCCTCCCTCATATGACAGGAGCAAAGGAGGAAATCAGGTCAGTTCGCTAAAGGTTCTGAATGCAACATTCAGGGCATTAAAGCAACCCTTACCTTTCTGGAAATTTTACGCTTTTCTTTGTTTAGGTTTAAATGCTGTTAATAAGCTGATGGCACACTCATAATTGTACCATTCTCATATGGTTCTAAGAAAACTCCGGGTGTCCTGCCTGTCTTCCCCACTTGGAGGCCTCTGGCTGACATAGCCGCTCGCGTAACATCCCCTCCCCCGCACCCCCGAGTCTGTGAGACAACAAATAGGCTAGGGACGCTTGTGGATATAAACTTTTCTCCATAACAATGGCAGACAAATGCGGACCGCTGCTTCCACCTCCATGCACAAAAAAGATGGCAAAAGAAAGAACATAGCAGAAAAAGCTAACACTAAGAGAGAACTCGATGCTGCAAGAGCCAACATCGGCTCTGCTATCGAGCGATGGCGATGACTGATACAGCTTTATCCTGAGCTAAAAAGGGACGAGATGGTTGCAGAGTTTCTGCTGGACAGGTATTTTTAGTTTGCCTCTGATGTAACATAGGCTATAACGTTATATATGACAACACAGCATCCAGTTGCTAATGGCTAACGTTAGCCTACTGTAGCTTAGCCTCTGAAACATTAACGTTATCTTCCTTGTGCGTTTCCACTTACTAGTAACGATAATGCTACTATCTAACGTTAGCACTGTAACCTTATTCTAAAACTCATCAGTCATCACTGACTCCGGTTGAGTTTTAAAACTCTGGGGTTGCGTTAGACTGTCTTGGTTGAAACGTTACACTTGCTCTCCTCTTCCGTGTATCTAACGTTACCTTGCCAACGCCTACGTCTATCATAGACATAATGAGGACGTAATGGAGGAGGGGGGAGTAGGCCTTTGGAGGGAGGTGGAGTTGCAGGAGGAGGGGGGTGGGACTTTGGAGGGAGGCGGGAGTTGTGGATGTAATTTTTTCTTAGTGCTGTGTGAAATGCAAGAAAAGTAAGAGTTACGTAACTGTGTTAAGGACGTAATGTCATTCATGGGGCCCAAATTTGTAGGATAACATATGAACTGTTCTATCAGAATACACTGACTGCTGTGGATGGGTGTCAGCAGCAAAATGTATTTTAACCACATAAAAAAAGGGCCCTACCCTCCAAAAGTCTATCAGTCTAAGTGGACACCATATTTAGAATATTTGTCACCCTTTTACTGAACTATGTCTTTAAGTATGTAATGTAATGATACCCAACCATGATTCTTTTCCTAAACCTGATCTGACCTGTAGGGGGCACTAATTCAGGAAATGCCTGAAAGACATGTTGCAGCCTGACCTGTTCCATATGCTGCCTTTATACATAACTGTATAACTTAGACATAACAATGCCACCTGACTTCCTCCTTTCCTCCCATTATAATCAATACAGCTTCGAGAGGTCGCTGTCATTTGAACACAAACTTAAATCCTTTTGGGGCACTTGCTAAAACAATGGATGTTGTGTTTCTTCTTAGAAGGACAGACTCCGCAGAACTCTTATCCAACATGCCATGGTTTATTTCCATGGTTTAGGTAATAAAACATGAGAAGACTTTATTGGGAACCAATGGATCTGCAATCATGTTCATTTGCCCTGGCAATTTGCATTTGGTCTGGCCATGTCATGTTATAGGAATGAAGCTGATACAGTGCCAATATGTTGGGTCATATTGTCCAGTCATAGTGTGAACTCACAATCATAAATAGCTACTTTGAGCACTTCTGCAGCACTAACATTTGTCTGCAATTCCCTTGTAACCAAACAGGCTTTAAATGTGTTGTATTCAGTTGTGGGTTTTATATGTAGGTGGAGCGTGGTAGTGATAGTAAGAACAAAAGTGTGAGAGTTGCGTGAGTTTCAGTCTAGAGAAATGTGAGATCTTCACAAAAGCAGGTCTTGTGTCTGCATTGCATTCTGCTCTATTTTCTGCAACTGCATGTGGGAGGAGAAAAAGTTTTCTGCGTTTCTCTGATGGATTTCTCCCTGAATATCTGTACTAGTTATAGAAGAGAAATCCATTGTTGCCTCTCTGAGGTGGAGAGACATTTACTGCACTCTTGGATTAGAACATGGGAATTAAATACTAACATTAAACTTCATTACATGGAAACATCTCAATGCGTCATTATTAACATCAAAACTGACACAAATATGCATAGAAATTCACCAGCAGATATTATGAAGATTTAACCCCCCTAAACTCCTCCGTTAAATGTATCCTCCATGTAAAAGTATTTAAAATATTAATCAAGTCCCTAACCCTCTTGGACGTGACAGTTTCTAAACTTAATTCCACAAATTAGCATCTCAGCAGGCTTTAAATGTTACACAACTTAAATCAGAGTTCTAGAAAGAAGGTGGATAAACTTTTGAATTAATATAAATTTTGCATGCTTATTAATTTATCATGATCAGGGGAACAGACACTTCTTCACAGCTGGCTCGATATAGCTCACTGACTTACCAGCATTTTTTAATTTTCCACACTCGACCTCCACTGCATGAGGGTAAACTCCTGCTTGCATGTTCATCCTTACAAATAACATTTTGCTGTCTGTTTTGCTGATCTAATTTACTCGGCTTCATGAACAAGCCTTCAGGCAAGACTGTGTTTTGAAAATTTTGACCTAATTTGCCAGTACGTGCACAAAACTCATTGTCTGACTCTGCAAACTTTGACAAAATCTTGTTGCTCTTCTTAAAAAGCGTCCCTCTGCTTTTTAAACCCTGATCTTTACTCATATATCTCTATTCTGTAAAGTGTCCACAGGTCTGTTTGTGATTATGGTATAGTCCATGTTCCTAATTAGCATTATTCTCATACTGATACTGACAGTTCTGTGCACGAAAATAGGGGATAAATCACATCTGTATTTATTCAGTTAAGGACAGTGCATTTTATTTTTCACAACAGGACTATCCTGTATTATGTCTGATCAGAAGTGTTTTTAGTTAGTTTTAGTATTCTACCTGAAGAAAAAAAGATCCTCCTGCTTTTCTCTGTTTAGCTTTTAAAGGGTAGCCCACAACTACTTAAATTTGACCTCAATGCCATATCAGCAGAGCAAAAATGTAATTTTTTTTTTTTCATTTCACCTCCTCTTTCTTTATTGAAATTGACTTCAGAGCCTGTGATGCACAAACATGGAGCTTTAGATTATTTCAGGAGTTAACATATGGGTGGAGAATTTAAAAAGCACAGATTAGGGTGAAAATCTGGCAAAATATTTCAGCTCGATTTACATGCTTTTAACACATTCTTAGAATATAAATAATGCTTAAAATGGCCTTAAATATTAAAGTATGTTTAGTCTATTAGCTGCATCCTTAGAGTTGCTTCTCCCTGCAGAGATAAATGTAAACACAAGAACGTAAGGGAATATTTGGCTTGGTCATAGGTGCTCAGACATGTGACATTTCATTTGATTTCATTCATTTATTTATTTATTTATTTATTTCAAATCTTCAGGAGTGATGAAAACGATTTTTCCCCCATAATAATAAAGCTTTTCTCTCTCTTCTTACATAGATGAAGACATTACATCATAAATTGGCAGCAGTAGCTCAGTCCATAGTGTCTTGGCTTTGGAATGGCCTAGACACTTGTGTGGACTGGTAGCTGAAGAGGTGCTAGCTCACCTCCTGGGCACTGCCAAGGGAATAAGTTTTTGACACTTCTCCTAGGAGACGCCCGCCATACCCTCCACCTCCTATGTTTTCCCGAGAGGCGGGGTACACCCTGGACAGGCTGCCAGACTATTGCAGGGCTGACACATAGAGACAGACAACCATTCACGCTCACATTCACACCTATGGACAATTTAGTGTCACCAGTTAACCTGCATGTCTTTGGACTGTGGGAGGAAGCCGGAGTACCCGGAGAAAACCCACGCTGACACGAGGAGAACATGCAAACTCCACACAGAAGGGCTCCCGCACCCGGGATCGAACCAGGAACCCTCTTGCTGTGAGGCGACAGTGCTAACCACCACTCCACCGTGCCGCCCCGGGACAAATCATGTCCTACCAAAAAAATTTGCTTTGATTTTTTTGACTTCTAAACTTGCCCTGTGCCAGAAAAAAACTTGTCCCAGATAAGAATTCACAACTTAAAACCATTAAAAATGTTTAATTTCATTTCATTTGTTTTATTATTTCATAAAGTACAACCAATGTTACTCAAATAAAGAAGGGGAAAAAAGTAGTTTAAAATGTACTTTTTGCTTATCTGGTTGTAAGAATAAAATTAATTTAAACATAGATGGTTTAAATAATACTTTGGCAAGTACCTTTCTCTGTGTTTAAAGCCTTGCCTTTAAAATCTAATCTGAAACTAACAAAACATACTGATAGCAGCACTGTAAATATGCACTAATCATGTTTGTTCTACAATATATTTGTGTGAAAATATTGTCTCTTTAAAGATTTGTCAAAGATTTTTGTCAACTAAATTGGAATTATGGTTTAAGAATGAGTATTCTGATTAGCAGTACGAAAACTCTTAGCAACTTAAAAATGGCTGCTCACTGTGACTGCTGTAAAATTAATAAATATATAACATTTTGCCAAATCTGCAAGACATCAACTCCATCAGATCTTACCTCTGACATCCATTATGTATGCTATTCAAGAAAACAATTAATCACTGGAAGATTGCACATTACAGGGTTTAATAGTCAAGATTTAGATTTTTTTTTTAATGGCTTAATTAAAGTATAAAAATTGAAAATCCAAAAAAAGTAAGGTTTTGGCCCAATTCTCCATGATGAGTGTTAATGAAGCGTACACCCTTGATTCCATGAGTCATGTCAAGGTGACACAGTGGTCACCAGCAAAATTCAAAGCTTACATATACAGGTCTAGACCTTCAGCCTAAGCATGTTTCATAAGCCCATGTGAGGCTGGCCTCCTTACCCCAGGGCAGGCTTAATCCAGGTCTTTTTCCCTTCTCTGACCCCTGTTATTCTGGTTATGGCAGCACATTGCCAGCCAGCCAGCCAGCCACTTAACGGTTATTACCGTCAGCTTCAGATTAGGTCATCATGGTCACACCCAGTATGGTTTGTTCCATATATAGAAACATGCTAAAAATATGCCAGAGTGTAGTTAAAAGAGAACCAGATTGTTGGCTGTTATGTGTTTACGGTTTGGCAGTGACTCTGAGTTATTAATAACCTGCTGCTGCTGCCTTACCTTGTTCCCTCACAACATGGCCAGAATTTTTGTTATTTAATCAGGCTTTCACCATATGAGGGGATGTGCATGCTCTGCATTTGTAGAAAAGCCAATGGGAACGCTCTGTTTCTGAATTGACTTGTGATTCTAAAGCCTGAAAACAGAGTCAAGAGGAGGAGTAGAAGTCTCGTTTTCACAGACCACTTGTATTACAAGATGCTAAAAGTCTATTATGCAGTTTTTGCTAAATTAAACTAAAATTAAACTGCCTACCCCAGCTTTAATCACTTGTGAGAAGATAACACATTGATGAGAAGTTATTGTGTTATAATTAACATGTTGTTAAAGATAGCATTATTGGGAGACTTGTAGTTGCTAAACCACATCTTAAACCCACTGGCTGTGTGCACCTCCTGGAGATACTTTCTTCTCATATAAAGTTGATAGAAGAAGTTGCTCAACTGCATGTGGCAAGGTAAGTTTTTAAAACTGTGAGTAAGCTCCTAAGTCTCTTAGACCTGACAGTCATTAACCCTAACCCCCCCCAACAAACCTGCTGCATATTACCAACTTAACAGGCTTTAAATGCTGCAAACCTTTTAAGTCGGGGTCCTCAAAGCTTCTTACTGCGAAGGGATAATTCACTTACAGGAAAAGGCAAAATTCTGTAGTTTCTTTATGTAACCTTCTCAAAGGATTTCATCAGGGTGAGGGGCTCTTGGCTCGCTCATGGTTCAGTATGTTGTTAAGAGACTGTGACTGAGTTTCATCACTTATTTTTCAGTAGGTTAACTGTAAAACAAAAAGTGTGTTTTTGTTTTAAAAAAAAATGCATGTATATTGCATGTGTATTTTCTGTGGAAATAAATACATTTAGAATTGTATGTTCATACATTTAATGCTACACGTGTCTTCTTCATATTAAAGCCATTAATTATTGCTCTGTGATGTTTACATGAAATGTTATTGAGCATTGAATAGACACATGTATCAGGCAAAAATAGGCTCAAAACTGCAGAAAGGGGTTAACGTATAGAGCCTTTACTTTGAAATTAGTCCTATTTTATTTGAGGCTTTGACACTGTAAACTGTATCCAGGCTAAAATGTAATGAAATCAGAAGCCATCAAATATTTTTCATGGTTGTTAGTTGTCTTCCTTTTATGTACATGTTCAAATGAAATCACTCCTGGGGTTGACAGATCTCCATGTAGGGACTTCACTGGTTCTCCAGCAGACAACAGGTATGTCGAGTCCCTGCTTGGCAAAAATGCTGCTATTTTTACAGACCTGCTCCGTTTTTCTAGTACTGTTGAATGATAGATGTCAGGAAATTATTTTATCCCCAAATGTATTCGTGCCAGAATGAAACAAAGCTCTTCATGTGGTAAAAGCATTTCAGTCAGTGTAGGACTGACAGATACATTATAGTTTTCAGAGGGAGATAAGCACATTTTAAACAACCACACAGGAATGAAACTATGAATAAATTTGAATATTTCTGTTCAAACTGTGGGTTAGAAAACTTTATTGTCTGATAAAGCATTTGATTGACAGCTCATACAAGCTGCAGTGCTATTACAAATGGCTTTATATAACCTCTAAAAGTTCAGCCTTTAGTTAAGTGAGAGAGAGAACAGGAATAAAATGAAATAGGAATGTGTCTGATTTAAGCTATTTGATGGTGACGTTGTAAAATAAAAAGAGCTTCTGTTGCCTTTGGAAACCAGTTGTTACTATAACGATGGTGTGAACCCTGTTCCTGCTGATAAATATTTTGTTTTAGTTGAACAAAACCACCAAGACCAACCTGTGTTATGTTTGTACCTCTTTATGTACAGTGGTTCCTAACGTTGTTCATGTCAAGGACAGACATAATAAGGAAATTGACACATACACACACACACACACACACACACACACACACAAATTTCACATTGGGGACCTTCATCTGAAAAGAATTCTATTGTAAACTGCAGCTTATCACTCAAAAATAATTGCTTTTCATGGCAATCTCTGGTGGAAACACTCACATTTGGAGGAAAAAAGCTGCTGGAACACAACAATCAGTTGCTAAAACCCCTTTTCTACCAAAATTAGTGAGTGCGCTAGGCACGGCGCCAGGATTTCAGTTTTGGATGGGCCAGACCAATTGTGGATGGGCCTTAAATTACAAACGTTAGTAGATCACTGTTTAACTTAATAATAATAATACTGCTATATTACCTGTGCTTGCTTCAGCACCCCCAAAGAAGCCCATAGCACCCCCGTAGCACCCCCAAGAAATGCTCAAACAAAATTGAATTTTTTCACTGTCACTGAATGAAATAGTTTTTGTTCAATTGTGTGACATTATCTGGGGGTCATATTATTAATAGACAATCTATGAATAGGCTAATCCATCAATTAGCAAACGTACCGTAAATAATGTATTATCAGGTGCCTGATAATACATTATTTACGGTAGGTCCTGCCCGAACGCAGCACCTCTTGCCTCTGGCGTTTGAAGACATGCCTGAGGAACAGCATCGGCGATACGCGCAACAGTAACTTGGCATTCTTGACCATATACAGCAGGAGGACCAAAGATCTGGACGCAGATAAAATTGTCAGTGCCTTTGCCAGCAATCACAATAACAGACGCATCGTTCTTCCGTAAAGACATCTAGTGGTGGGTTACAATATATTAGCCTGCCATAGGCGCAGTACAGGGATTATTTTTTTCATCATACTCTGGCATAGTTGATAGTGTTGTTGTTTTTGTAGTGTGGCTGATCATGGACACTGTCCTTGGTCCTGAAACGGCTTACAGCTGTCTGTTAAGGACTTGGAGTTGTGGATACCAGCTCTCGATCATCTCCTGGTTGCAGCGATGACTCCGAGACTGTTCGTGCACGTTTAAGGTACCTAAACAAAGACTGTTGCAACATAGCCTACTACTAGAAATTAATTTAAACATATAGCAGTTGATTCACACTTCCAGATCACTTGGAGCTAGCCTAGCGGTAAGCTACATCCGATCCCAAACCTCACATATCTGCTAATCTTGGGCAGAAGTACCAAAATAACATTTCCAGCTTTTTAAAATCATTTTTAAAACTAAACTTTTAGACTATTTTAGCACAAATGATGTGATTATTAGCTGATTTTGAATCATTCATGACAAAATTAAAATATTTTAAAAAGTTGTTTTTTTGGGGGGTTTTTTTAAGTGAATTTAAGGGTGGGCCTATCGAAAAGTGGGTGGGCCTGGTGTCCGCATGTTTTTTTAAACACCGGAGAAACTTATAAAAATAGGTGCTAGACTCCTTCCCATTGCCAGTAGATTAGAGCTGTGTACACGACTCTGCAGCAGACGAGCATGCCTTTCTGTGTTTTTCCTTATTTTACTGGTGAGTCATGTTTGCTGTCATGTACAGGCCAGAAAACAGGCTAGTAAACAACAGAAAGATCAATAGACCAATTTGGAATGATGTTTGAGTGCTCCATGGACAGAGAATGATGGTATTTTGTGGTCATACATCATTGCATCGTGCCAACAAGGGGCAAAAAATTAGCTGGAGTGGATAAATACCCATGACTACTGCAGAGTCATTTGACCCGGGTGTAAATGTCGATTGTAAACTTTCCCATTACACAAATGAAAAAAGAAAGATATTAATGGGTGTTTTTTTTCAGTGGGAAAGGGGGATAAAAACAACTAGTGTTGGAACAGTGGCCTGCTGCTTGGCAGGCGTCATCTTCATTCACCATGTAGGCAAGTGAGAAAAACAGTGAAGTTTTCTTCATGAATTCAAGGTAAGATGGCATGACTAACTGATACAGAAATAGTTATTTTGGGTTTAATAATAGTTTTATAAAAAGCAAAAAGACGCAATAATGTAATCATGAAATCACCACAAGCAGATACTGTATTGCAAGATTGGATATGCTGCCGGAAAACGAATAAAAATAAATTGCCAATGAACATTTTACTTACACGTTCAATTTTAACATTTTTGCGACTTGCCATGTTCATTAGAAATATTTTACAATGCATAACAAACAAGTTGGTGCAAAGCAGGACCCAAAGGAGCTGTGATATTTCAGATATTTTGTGGTATGCACCGGGTCTGCAAAGCAAGGCAGTTTTATTTATAAAGGACATTACCTACACAGACGTAGGTAGAAAATAGATAGCAATTAAATTCAGAGTTAAAACAACACAATTTTCAATGTTAAAACAATACAATTTAAAAGACATATGAAAAAGGCAATGGGAAAAAGATTGTGCATTAATAAAAATATTCAGAAAAAGTAATAACAATAAAAAGATAATAAAGATAATAAGATTGCAAAGACCAGGCCGGCTAAAAAGACTCATTATTAACAGGAGGATACATTTCATATAAGATTTATTCTTACTAGTTTTTAAAAAATTGAATTTTCATGGCTTCAGCAAATTTAAGAAGCCATTTATCTGCTGTTATTCACAGTGAGTAGACTAATGAGGCTTTTTGTTCCTCGAGTTTTACAAATATTTTAAAGATGTGCCACACTTTGAAACTTTTTCTTCTACTATGTGTTTAGAGAGACTCAGTTGAGAAAAAGAAATGTAATGGCACTCACAGAAAACATGACGCTCCCTTTGTCTGAGTTTTATTCTGCTATAATTACCGTAACACATCATCAAGACACTGGAACACTTTTTACATACGGTTATTTGGACTGTGACCTGCAGGTCATCGCTGACGCAGGCGGATAATTATGTCCAATTGTCTTCTATACAATGACAACCAAAGATGTAGAAGAGCTGCTGATGGAGGGGATGAACGGATGAATAACAAGGTCACAGAGAAAGAGGCAAACAAAAAGGTTTCGTACAGGAAAGTTTGTGTTTGTGTGTATCTGCCTGCATCCGTACGTAGTGTATCACACTGTGAGAGAGACGGATCAGGAAGAAGAGATGAGCTTGATTAGACACACCAGCAGGATGCCATCATCCCCGTTTGTTTCTTCAAAAGCCCTCTTTTCTGCTCTCCAAACTTTTTCATATCTTTCTCCAATTCTGTCCTTTGATGACAATCTCTGTTTCTCTCTCTGCATCAGCCACTGCCTCCAATCAGCCAGAAAAAAGGAGCTGACACAGCTCTGCTCTCACTGTGCTAAAATAATGAGCTTACTTCTTTGGAAATATATGGATACATATATAAAATCCCACTTGCACCAGGCTAACTGACCTTTTCACCTTGAACATTTTCTGTGCACCTCTGTGGATCAGATCTGAATCGCTATTTGCATGTATAGGATATAATAAAAAAATGTTAAAAACCAATGGAAGAAGACAGATACTAATGCAAGATAATGGCCAAATCTGTGCCATTTGGGCGTAGAAGTACTGTAGCTCAGTTTGGGACTCTCTGATCCACTGCTTGAGGGTCACTCCAGAATGCTTCTGATAAAAAAAGGTTTGCCATTTTAGGGGCCAGGACACACGCTGTGTCTTTAACCACCTGGAAAACAAGTGCCAGCTCTGTGCCAGCTTTCAAGGGTGCAGAGGCAGATTGTGCCTGGAATTTCTAAGCGACCATAACCAGCAACCTATCATAGCCTACTTACCAGAAATCCTGAGTGCAGAGCTGATCTTCTTTTTAAGTGAGTATCAGCTCTTAAATGTTGTATATGGGACAGATGTGAAGCTCTGGGGTCGCCCTGCACTAAAAAGATTAACTTCTTCCTAATATTTACCACAGACTGATATTTAAGGAAGAAGGGAGAGATATCTGCCAGCTGTGACTAGTTGTTTTCTGTCAAATTGCATGGGATTTGCACTGATGCGTTACAAAAGTTGAACTTTGTTCATCTCAGCTGTCCTGCCCTGAAAAAAAGGCACTAGGGAACACTTGTGCACCGTGATGTTGTCACTCTTGCTTTTAAGCGTGCCATCCGCATGTCTACAATAAAAACAACGGATTTGAAGGTGCAAAACAACACAGCATGTATACAGGCCCAATGTGATACAACTAACAATGCACAAATAACTGCAGAGGACTGCTCTAGCTAAGTCACACATGTTTATTAAAGCAGCGATTGATCAACCAATCAAGCACTTGAAGTAATAAACACACTAGGCTAATGAACAAACTAACTAGAAGCAATAAAGCAACTCATGCAAGTGGATCTGTGTGTGTGTGTGTGTGTGTGTGTGAGAGAGAAAGTGTGTGTGAGGGAAAGAGGCAAGAGAGCGAGACAAAATGGTGGACATGACCTCGTGGGGGTCACGCTACCACAGACCTAAAATGGCGGACGCGAACGCGGGTGCCGATAAGACTAAGGTGGGAGATCTGTACAAGACAATCGTGATGTGCTCCTTTAAAGCATGCACAAGATGGCATCCAGGGGGTTGAACACACTGTATGCTCTTACAAGGTAGCCGTGCTTACAAGTGTGTGTAAAGGCTGTGGTAATGGCGAGCTCTCCTAAGGAGTCACTTACAGGGCAATATGGGATTTTTCCACAGGTATAGGTGTGTGTGTGCGAGTGTGTGTGTAGATTAGTAGGAGAGGATTGTAGGAAAAGTGAAAAAAAAGGGCTGGTGCTAGGAATTGGCACGAGGTAATAGAGGCCGTGGAGAAACACAGTGGTGGCCTTCCTATCCCTCAGAGGCCAGTAGACGAACTGGTAGTTCGTCAGTCCGTCAGTCCACGGTTCACTGGTCTTTGCGCCAGATAGGAATGTGACGTAATAATAATAACAAATCAGCTAATGGCAAGCACAACAACAAAACAGCAGTCAAGAAGAGTTCAGAATGTTTGACTTCTTTGTTTCGGGCATTCTTCATATCACGCTCTTTCCACATGGAAGTGCAAGACGAATCTATGGCGACCATAGTTTGGGTCAGAGCAGATCGTAAGTTGCACTATGGTCAGTTTGACAGCCTGCTGGAGTGCAATGAGCACTGCTGCATACAGTCAACCTACCGACACATTTTCATGCCCACTTGGGAATGGTTCTGGATGTTGTGGTTTTTGCCTATCCAAAATATGCCTACCCCAGCCTTGAGTTGACTCTCGCGGTAGAATGAGCGGCTGTCTATGTAAGCCCTTGGCAGGCCTTGCCAGATGTTCTCATCATAATAATGATGATAAGATGGAAGGGCCGAAGTGGTGACAAGAAGAGGTTGAGAGCTTGACTGACTTTCGCAGTCGCAGTGGTGGCACTTGGCCAGGCCCTGGCCCAGGGCCATTTTGTGATTCTGGGCATACCTGACCTCACTGTCATAGCCTTGTAGTGCCATCGCCCAGGAGACAATGCAGCTGTTTAATATGCATCCCTCCGAAGACGCTGGCTGTTTAAGAAGGTGACAGGTTGGTGACATGTCTCGATAAATACCTTCTGGCCACCAATGAAGCTGCAAAAGTGCTCCACAGCCAAGACTGTGGCAAAGAGGGCTTTCTCACAGTCAGAGAACTTCATCTCCACACTGCTCAGCGGCTGGCTCTCGTGCGTGACTACTCGCTTGTCGGTGTCATATCTTTGCACCAGGGCAGCACCAAGACAGAGGCATGAAAAGCTTGCCTCAAGGTGAAACTCTTTGTCCTTGTTTGGGTAGGCCAGATAGGGTGCCAAGCAGTTTTTCTTTTTCATGTGGCAAAAGGACTAATCTTGGGGTTCTCCCCATTAGTAGGGCTTGTCTTTATGAAGGAGCACTGTGGGAGGTGTTGCTACCTCTGCATAGTCCGCAGAGACTTGGCGAGAATAGTTACAGACGCCAAGAAAGCTCCTGAGCTCTGACACACAGCTTGTGGTTCAATGCCATCTGCACCAACCGTCAGGCCAATGTACTCAACCTTGGTGCGGCACCACTGGCCCTTAGCGAGAGCCAGTTTGGCTCCTGCTGTGGAGAGTTGCTTGAGCACATCTCGGTCAGGTGTTCTTCAAAGGTGCGACTCGTCATGAGGATGCCATCCACATAGATGAGGTTACCACAAGTGGCAGCGTCACTCATCGCCTGGTGGAGGAAGATATTAAATTCTGCTGGGGAATTCGAGTCGTTGAATGGGCACTGGTTCCAGGTGTACTGGTACAGGTCCAGGTGTTAATCTGAGTTCCAAATTGATTGTTAAGTGTATTTCATGAGACTGATATCATTAACTATCATTTTTTCCTTTTCAGGAATGGTGCCCCATGACGTGATCTCATGTAAATTAAGTCACATTATCAAACATAATTAATAATTATATTAATAATCATTAATTATTTCGATACTTTTATTGGATGATTGGATTGCATGTCAGAGGTCAGGTCCCAACACTAAAAATAGAGTTTTGGTGACACAGTCCTCAGTGGAAATGTGGCAATGTCACAATCACTTGACATTGACAATCAATGTCAAGTGATTGTCTTTGTAAAGACAATCACTTTTGGGTAGCATAATCCTGACTGATAATGCAGCAATGGCCTGCTAACAAACATACGTTTGGTGGTTTAAAAGCAGCTGGAAACACAATGAAGGGTTGCCAAAAACTACAGGTGTTGTTGATTGTTCGTCTCGAACAGTGGTCTGCAGTCGTCCACAGCTTGGCCGGCATCTTGCCTTGGTGCCACACCATCAACCATCCTTTCCATTTCCTAATAAAAAAGTCAGCTCATATGCTATGTCACTTTAAAGAAGTTAATATAACGTATAAAATGTACAAACATCAAATATCCTTAGTTTGCAGAAATGTACAATGCCAGCATTTTCTTCTCACAAAAGACCTAACTGAATTCATAACCAAATGTGAGAAGTTGAGGGCAGTTCAGTGGTCTGGAGCCAGGCCAAACTCTATCCACTTTTACAACTAAAGCTAAAAGAAAATGTGGTTTTACACATTGTTGTAAATCTCTTTGAATCCTCTCTGTGTTAATAAGGTGTAAACAGATAAACTTGTGTTGCTGTTGTGAAGACGTTTTGGCAAAAACTCACTACCCAACTTGAACTGTGCAGGGCTGCTGATCTGTTGATCTAATACAGTTTGTATATGACGTGATATGACTGTGGTGTACAGTCTCAGTTTGCATACATGAACCTGAACTGAAGTGCAGTGTCCCAAACAGGTCATGCAACCTAATAAATCCTCTTGCCTCTTTGAGTTGTTGTAATCCCATCAGACCTCCCTGCAACACACAAGTTCAGGGTTCAGGCTTCTGACTCTCTGCAGGTCTAAAGGATCAGAGCTGCTCAGTATCACACCCTCCACCCCTCCGTCCCTGCATGCCTCCCTGCCAGGGAGTGCCATCTTATGGTTTGGGCTCACCACTGCACTGGGGACTGATGCACAGGTTGCTTTGGTACAGCACTGCAGTTTTACTTGAAAGATATTTTTTTCGCACCTACGTTGACTGGAAACTAATATTATTCTTATATAAAGCCAGCACACCAGAAGGTCACTGGTTCATGTATGCCCTGATTGGCTGAGTGGGTTGGGAGGAGAAAGCGAATAAGTAATACTCTCTTTTCCTTGAACACTTAACGTTCAATTGTCCTTGAGCAAAGCAGCCAACCCTCAGTCGCTCCAGTAGACGGGAAGTCTGGAGTAAAGTCACCTTTTCCTCTTTAAAACGGGAGGAGGAGTGAAGTAAGTTAGGCCACACTGTGCTTGTGATCTTCCATTGGGAGGTGAAGTAGCAATAAAACATCACAGTCATATAAAACTCTACCACCACAGTTCAGCGCCATGTGTCAGAACTGTACCCTGGAAACCAAGTGAATCTGCAGACTTGTGTCAAATATAATGTCAATATTAAAACTTTTTATCAAATAGACAATGTTTGTGACGAAGACTTGCGACTTGTAGAGCCTATGCACATTACACAAAATATGTGATGACCTCATTTTTGGCTCATGCACCTCCACACTGGGGAAACTACAGTGTGCATACACCTAGCCTATTAAAGTGAAGGGCCACTGAGGCATTTTGGGAAACAGCCAGCAGCTAATGTAGAACTTTCTGTTGAAGCACTATTTTCAAATTCTGATGGTAAAAATGTGAACACTTATTCACAGACACGCTGCTCCATCACAGCTCATCTCTGCACGCTGTCTCTGTCACGCAGCGCTATGTCACACTCCATTGCTTCAATTGGTTGTAGGTCTATGCAGTTGCGTCCAGAGGCATTTTGGTCTATGGCTGTTGATAGCATGCCCTTGAAATTGAAAATGAACTGAGAGGTTCCAGACTGAAAGTCTTTTTAGATGGTTAACGATACTCCACTTGCGTACCTGTTTCAAACTAGTTCAGTTAGTACGTTTATTAATAAGTTGAGTCTGCTAGCTTGTTTTCTGTGAGTAGGCCTAGTGTTTTGTTTAGCCACGGAACAGTGTCGAAGAGTGCTGCTCCAGCTGTGTTAAGTCATTTGGGTACATCTTAACCTGCCTTCAAGACAGGAACATGACGAATACTTCCAGTGTCAGACACCAATGAAAAAGGTGTCCTTCCATATTGGCATGATACACAGCTGTCAGGGGGAAACGTGGCGGAACAACAGTTAAACTAAAGGCAATGGAAGTCCAAGTAGGGCAAGCGGGAGGGGTGGTGGATGGGTCCAACAATCACTGACTTTTACCGGAGAGGCCAGTGTTCGCTTCCTCTACGACTGTAAAGCCAAACCCTGTTCTTTTGTCCAAAACCCAACTGGTGCTTTTGTTGCCTCAATCTAACCATGTGCATGTGTTGGCTAAATGTAACCATGTGTGTTTGTTGTTGAAGGAAAAAATGTTAATTCCCTGTGTTATACCGACATAGTGTGTTTATTTTGAAAGAAACTGTATGCAAACTGTACATTTCCTGTAAAACAGAAGTGTATTTTGAAAACAGACAATGCATGTAACAGGCAGAACTTTACACGGCGTCCCAGAACGTCAGCAACCAGCACACCCAGAGTACCTTGCACATCATATCTCGATGAAGGTCCATGACCAAATGTCAGTATGTGACAAGATCGGAGCTAGGATGTGTTGTCGGATGAGGGACACTTTGGGTCATGTAAAAAAAGATAATTTAACACTGGCAGCATGTGGTCATGTACTTGAGATGAGTCAACCCAATCACTGAAAAAATGTTAGCATAGTACATTACCGCAAACCAATTACTCACCAGTAACTGTATTAAACCATTAAAACAAATGTTAACTGGTGTTGAACCAGTATTTCCCAGTAGCTTCAGGGCTGACTGTTAATAAAAATCCTGTGTAATCAGTTGATAACTCTGAGCTGCTCTACATCAGCCTTCACCGTCCACCTCAGCATGCTGTGCATTTTAATTTGGCTGCTCCGGCTGAGCGGTGAGGTAACCGTCTGAGCCTGTCTTGTCTCCGTGTCCATCACTCTTTGGTTCTCCGCCTTCCTTTCTGTTCTTCTTGTCTTTTACTTAATCGGTCTCTCCCTTTCATTCAGTCCTCCATCTGTCTGTCTTCGTCTGTCTGACCTTCTTGTTTGCACACACCATTTATCACAATGCCAGGCACATCTGACTGCAGTATTCTCTCTCTCTCTCTCTCTCTCTCTCTCTCTCTCTCTCTCTCTCTCTCTCTCTCTCTCTCTTTCTCTCTCTCTCAGGCAGCAGGACAGGGAAAGGACCCTCTGATCAGACAGATGGAAACATTACTGAAAGAGTACTTTTACGATTGTGTAAAGCCAGTGAGTTAGAGTATGTTTCATGATATCAATATCAAATTAGTTGAAGTGACTGCTTGGTTCATTTACCATAGCCTTCGAACTGACTTTTTTCTTTCTGGACATTTTAGTCTTGTCCATTTTGTCTGTTAGACATGACTGCATATGACTGTTGCTGCTTTCATTTTAACCATGTACGTAACGCAAATTTTCATTTTCTACCTGACAGTAAAATTTCACAATGACCTGAACTTACACAAACTAGAAATGACTTTGAATTCAATGATGAACATTACCTCCAGATGTGTGGGAGTGCAATGGGCAGGAGATAGGCTATTCCCTCTCCTATGCTGACATTTATTTCGCCAGTGGGAGGAAACTGCCCTTGAAAAATGCCACCTTGAAAAATGCCAGTCCAAATATCTATTATATGTTTGTAATTTAGACAACATTTATGGTTATGGTTTAATGAAATCCCAGCTGATACATTGTGGAAGAGGCCCCCTGAGCACTCTTGAACTAGTTGACATTATGGGGATATTTAAAGCGCCTCTTTAGACATATTACAGTGAAGGTTAACAGCATATTCTGCCAAAACAATACAGTAACGCCGCAGCTGCCAAAGGACCGAGTCCATTCAATTTAGCTTTGGAAGAAACGCTAAGCCTACACTTATCTTTTTCCTTGAGAGAGGAACAGAAGACTGCCCTAGAAGTCTTCGCTTCCAGGAAGGACGTTTTTGCTGTTTTGCCGACGGGATATTGCAAAAGCATAATATGTCTGTTAGCCCCACTGGTCGGTAAACAAATGGGGCTTAGTGCAATGAATACGTCACCTTGTTTTTTGCTCTGGCTATCGTGCTATCCAATTGCGTGCGGCGGCATTTAATATGCCTCAGTTAGTGCCGCCCCGGTGAGGGCCAGACTCAAAATCTGTCTAGATTTGAGTCTGGATTTCCAGGCTATAATACTGCTGCACATCTGTGCACATTTGTTTTGACCAAAACTGATTTGAATTGATTTAAGCTCCAATGAGCTGGGGGTATAGCACTGTTTACAAACTGGCACTGTGACTGGCTGGCAATACCACTGGACCCGCCCCCCTTTTTCCTAACATGACATCCCACTGTGAGGTCAAAATACAAGTCAAGCAGTTTCATCACATCAAAAAGCATCCTCTCTGACAAAATCCACTCCTAAACAACTGGTATTTTCCATAATACAGCTTCTTTAAGTGTCAATTAATAGTCCACCTAATAGAGCACAGTAAACATTTTAGAATAAAGTTTTAGAATGTAACAACCTTTATTAGACAGCTGAAGACAATTGTCTTTCAGTGGGAACAAACTGTGGATAAGCTGCAGCATTGTGTGTGTCAGCAGGCGGTGAGGCGTGTGGGGTTTCACTGTCCGGTTGGAATCGATCTCACGGCTCCAACATCCGACCATGTGAGCCAACCGGCAGCGTAACTTGTTTTCGAGGTGACGAATCTACAATTCCCTCTTCAATCAGCGGGATCGTAGCATCGGCCACAGACATGAGCCTCACAGCCAGAGTCAAGCTGACACAAGCCCCCCGCTGCAGCCCTTTCCCCTGGGTCGGCTTTAATGTCATTAACAGGTGGGGGGCAAAAATAGATTGGAGAGACGCATAACACACACACACACACACACACACAGAAAAGGAGCTGGGGTTGTGTGTGTGTGTGTACGTGTGTTTGTGTGTGTGTGTGACACATTTTCACACAAGTACATTCTGAAGCCAAGAGACTCGTCCAGCACGACTGTCCACGTTAGCATAAACAAACAGATTCTCTTTCAGAGGCTACAGTGTGACTGCATACCTCACTTGCATGCATGCACGCATACAAACACACACACACACACATACACACACACACTTACTTATGCCACTTTTGGGGGCATTACATGAACTTACATTAATTTATCAAAGACTTACCCATACTCGACCTCTAAACAGAGCCTAGTCAAGTGTGAGGCTTTAAATTTGTGTGATGGTATGTCCACGTCACTTTGCAGTTACACCACTAGATTGCAAGCTGGCTGGTGGGCTTTCTATGCCATTGCGTTGAGTTTCTTTAATAAGCCTATTATATAGGCCTCTGCTCGAAAATTGCATATACATAATAAAATGAATATATCTCTGCAACCACAAGGACTATTTGAATACTTTTGGTGTCATGGTAAAGGGAACACTTGTGAGATTTGTTAAGATGTGTAAATATCAGTATATGTGTTATATGTGAAGAGTAAATGAAGATAGCACACAGCACAAATGAAATATTTTGAGGTTCGCCTAAAAACAAAAGCATTTTCAGGACACACAGCACAAATGAAATATTTTGAGGTTCGCCTAAAAACAAAAGCATTTTCAGGATGAGTATCCCTTTGGAATGATGCAGCTGCAGCTCTAAACCTCTATCACATCATAGTACAATATGTGAACATTAACTCTGCAAAGGCTGATTCTGATAAAGTGAAGCAGAACAATATTAGAGAGGTTTTAGTACAGAAAATTCAGGCGAGCTCTCCAAAATTGCACCATGTTTGCATGTGATTTTTGTCATGTAGGAATCCTATATCTTTCATTTTTTGTTTCTGTAAATCCCTACTGATGTTTAGGGTATACACATACAACTGTCCGTTTCGTTTTTTTCCTCTATTTCCCACTCCAAACTGACCAATATACACCTACTACATTTGAACCTGAGTTTCTATTCTGAGCTTTGGAGGCCCGTATCTCCGCGACGGCTTGGCCGATTTGAGTAATTGACACCTTGTTTGATTCGTTAGAGCCAATAAAATTACGCTATACCCACCAAAACTAGATTGACAGCACTGTAAGCCAATCAGAGTCAGCAGAACGCGTTGTGGGGTGATGTCGGCTGCTGTGTATGGTCATTGTTATTCTTCCCCCAGAACCTTTCATTCCGCCCGGATTCATTTGAATGACGGACCACATCCGGTAAACGAGAATGAAGCGTGATTGAACGGGAGAATGCGCATTTCACGGCAAAAACAACAAGGTAAGAGAGATATTACAAATATATTTTGCCGAAATGATTTCTGTTGTTGTTCTTTGGCCTGTAGCTCTCTGATGGTTTGTGGTAGAGTGCTTTGGTGCATATATGTGGAAACAGTGGAGTCTCAGCCTTCATTTGAGATGAATGGCGTGTGTTTTGAATAACGTGTGGTCCAGTTAGAGCCAGAAATATACCGAGTGGGTCGGGATATCGGTACTGTATGGAGTTGTTGGAGTTAGTTGTTGAGCTGTGTTTGGGGCATGTAAAAAGGGTTTTTACAGCCTTGTGACCCAGGTTCTGCTGTTAAATTTGATGTGCAACATCACTATATTCTTCGTGATCAGTGTATTGTTTCACACTGTGTTTGCAAAGTTTGCTCTCAAATTGGGGGACTTTCGGTTGCAGGAAAGATTGATTCAACTAACACACATAATTCACATTATTCGCAGAGAGCTGAGCTACCCTAGTCGCACAAAGCACATACAAACCCTGAGCCGAAGAATTAGTCGCCACAAAATGACAGACTTGTTAGCAGCTAACCCAGAACACTCAAACAGTTACACATCACACACCCTCTGAGACAAAGAACGGGAGAGTTGCGACGTCACGAGAGCGTCTCGTTCAGCGGATAATGTTAACACAAAGTACACACCCATAGCAGTGAGCAGTAACTGCTGGCAGGCCAGGTAGCTGATACGGGCTTAAAGTCTGAATGGTACATTTGTGACTGCTGTTTAGCTTGTGTTTATATGATTGTTCTATTTAACAAAGATATTTATCCATGTATTTATTACAATGAAACCGTGAGAGCTTGTGGAACATGGCAAAGTTGCCAGGTTTGAGAGAGTAGCATTAGTAGTAGCCATGATTTCAGGCCTGCCCAAAAGATCATGAATGTTTCAACAAGTATTTACCAACATGTGTGATGTGTTCAGAAAAAGATCACTGATTTTGCTTTACCAGGACTAACCTACCCTAACCCTTGACCCAAAAATCTACTTTTCCCCAAGTGGGGACACAGCTTTTGTCCCCAGGTGCACGAGCTGTCCCCAATTAACTGATCTTTATTCCTAAATGTGTCCCTGAAGGTAGAAACACACACACACACACACACACACACACACACGCACACGCACATTAAGGCATTTGGCTTGGGAAACACACACACATACACAGGGGCCTGCAAGCTAATACGCTGGCATGCACATGTACACTCACAGATACATTCATACTACCACTCACAGACACAAACACAACCACACACACACACACACACACAAATGTGTATTCCCTGCAACCCTATATGTATGTGTGCAAAGGTACACACACACACACACACACACACACACACGTACACTCCTAAACCCCCCCCATCCTCCCTCGGACGTAACATTGACTCCTACTTTGACCTCCACCCTCTTTTCCCCTCCCTCACGTACCCTCCTGTCTCTCCCTTGCTCACTCCCTCTCCTCGCCTCGCCCTCCGTCACTCCGAGCAGAAGCATACACACAAAAACCAGGTCAGCAACTTGTTAATATCATTGTTGTGATATTTGTGAAGTGGTGGCGAGCGTTGTGGAGCACGCGTGCAGCACGTGTTAAAGAGTGAAAAAATAAAACTAATGTGTCTAATTTCAGCATGACATTTTTTGGCTACTGAACTGTTTGGTGGGGGTTAGGTCAGTGGGGGGAGAATAAAGCTGAACTGGCTTCTTCTTCAAACGTTGCCTGTACAGAGTGTTTATGGAGTCCAGTTTGCTCTAATATAACCTAGGAACCTTCTCCTCGGGGCCGATTCCACGTTGGCTTATTTTTGGAGACAGTAGGAGGGATATTTTAAGAGAGTGAACTTGCTAAAGAGTATTTGTCGGTGGCCTCAGCAGCTGTAATGAGTTTCTTCCTCGTGCTTCATTGCTGCTTTTCGAGAGAGGCCAATTGGATGCCTTATAAGGAGAGCCGTGTTCAGTTTGGATGAGTAAGGACAGAGTTTATTTAATATTCTGATTTCTTCACCACTAACATTTAACTTAAATTAATTTGTTCTGTAAAGACAGATGTGAATGTTGTTTAGTTGTTTGCTGTAGTTTTATATATGTCGACCATAATTATCAGCCTATAATTATTATTACTGTCATTTTGGCAAATTGCATGCAATTACTTTTTGGTAGAAATGTACTTTTTTACTTTAACATATTCACATTGCAACTGAAGTTGGTAAATTTACATAACTCCTGCTTCAGTGTTGAAAATAACAGAAACTGTACGATAATAATAACTCCACTTAGTACATAATTAACCAAAATGCAATCAACGTTATTGTTAACATCAGTATGGCAGCCGTGTGTCTTCCCAGGGGCAGGCTAGTTCATGTTACGTCTCATGTGTGAAAAGCTGCAGGTTTGATGCCAGCATGTGATGCTAGTGCTCGCCAAAGTGCCTCTGAGCCACATGCCCGATGCCTTCCTGCTCCTTTGTTGTATATCTTTTTGGATTAGAGCATTGGCCATACAAAAGCACAGTTGGACCAACAATGAAAAACATACCACTTAGCCAAAAACATACAAATTTAGCCAGTCCCAGTGAATTCTGTGTGACCTTGCCATTTTGTCCAGTCACTGCAAATTTGGCTATGTGCAGTGACATTGATCACTGGCCTTGGCCTCTCTTTTCTCTGTTTATCATGAAACCACTGCTTCAGGACTGGAGCTCTGTGCCTGGGAGTCACACACACAGTGACAGGGCTAACTGTTAGCATCCCACAGCTAATGTTACCCAATGGTTATCTAGTCAGACATAGGGATGGGTATCATTAAGATTTTATCGATACTACTACTTTTATTGATACTCCTTATGGATCCGGTGCTTTATCGGTATTCTTATCGGATCTTTTTCATTTCTGAATAATAGCTTTTTCAAAAATATATTAATTTAAAAATAATAAATTCAGAGCAGGATAACTGAATATTTTGAATATAACTAAATGTTGTTTCCAGAGCAGCAACAGTAATTTTTACAACAGCAACGTCACAATATAAATACTATTCCTGACATTACAATACTGAGTGAAGTTTAGTATTTATCAGTCTGTCCTCCTGCCCTCTGTCCTCCTGCCCTCTGTCCTCCTGCCCTCTTTCCTCCTCTGAGAGACTGGGGACGGAGCATATTGAATATCTCTGTCTACATGTTTATATGTTCATGCTTGCTGAACACATGTATTGATAAAGTATTGGCTTCTTATTTGCTAAGGGTTAATTTCACTTACAGTAATGAGTGTAGCTGCCATCAACTCAAGTAATTTTTGAGTTATCTTTACTTTGTATCCACCACGGCCACTCGGCTGTTCACAGATTACCTTGTCGTGTAGGCGTGTGCGTGTATGTGTGTGTATGTGGAGCAGTTCAGCCCCGGCACAGAGCGCAGATGAGAGGCTGCAGGACGATAATGAATTGAACCAAAATGTGTAAAAGTACCGATACCGTCAGAGCCTATCAATACTACGGTCTTTGTAAATTCAGCCCCGGGGCTAATTTAGTTGTGTTTCGATACTCATCCCTAGTCACACAGAGTCGAGCCATTACAGTGTGATATTGTTGGGACAATTTAACAGCTAAGTGTGAAATGTTAGTGTTGCTGCTGTGGTAGCTCATGCTAAGCGGGCAGACAGAGCAGGAGAGCAGCTCACAGAGACGGTGCAAGATAGGTTCTAATTCTGTGGGATAAAGTTTATGCTCATAATGTTACGCTCCAAATCTGATACAGCACTGCAACCATTTTAAAATTTGCTTGCCTCCAAAATTTTATCTATAAACACAGCAACATGGAATGCAATTTTGTGGAAAAGCTGCTGTAAAATCAGACATTTCAGGCCACAACAATCACAAAAACAGCCCATGAAATCCTTGAGGGACTACTGTCTATCAGTGCTACTACTTATTGTACTTCCTCTAACTCCTCTTCCTGTTCTAACACTGTCCTTATTACTACATATTGTTAATATTCAACACCATTTGATCAGTCTTTGATGCTGTCAGTCATTAGGCTGTATATTGTTAATTGTCTCTTGTCAAATCTAATTATGTCAGTTTGTCTGATTATCTCATTCTTTTATTTTACCATTTACCCTGTTTTATACTCAAGAGCTAACTAGCTAAAAAGTAAATAATTAATTTCTTTTCAATCTTAATTAATTTTTTTGTAACCTAATATCACAAACCACAATTTGCCTCAGCGGGCCTTAGCATATGACACCCTCTGTCCTTGGACCCTCACGGCAGATAAGGAATACAATGTGAACAGCCCAGTTGCTTAAGATGGGTACCCGATGGAAGCCGTAAGGGGCCCACGGAAAATTGCCGTGATTCTGGTCCCATCATTAGATGATTGGTTGTTTTCATGATCCTTGCAAACGTGTTTAGGAGCATGAGGAGGAGGAGGAACATGATGTTCTTCACAGAATATCTGCCTCATGTTACACTGTCAGGATATAGTGACAGTTATGAAAAAAAATCTTGCCTATATTATATAAAAAAAAAAGTGATATTTTTGCTAAAAAATTTCCTTCCTGTAGTTTTAAGTATACTGTACATGAAGCATCTTGTTTATCATTGGCGAGCAGTGTGCTTTGCTTCATGTCCCTACAGAGTATACTGATGCAGCATAAATGTATTATTTGATACGTGCATTAGAACTTGATATCTGTGGATTCTCCTAATGAGGCACTCGGTGACTCAATCTGATTTGCAGTGTTTACTGATGACATCTGAGTGGATAATAGCATACAAATGTGTGGAAATGTATATATGATGCATTGCACTGTGCTGTTTTGTATTATAATCTGTATTCCTTGAAGAACTTTGCCAGAAAGCTGCACTAAACTCACACTCTGGAGCTTGTTAGCCTGTTAACAAGACAGACGGTGATGGGAAAGTAGTTATGCGTTCTCCCCAGGGGATGTGTTTCATTTTTGCTAACAAGAGGGAGGGCTGCATGTCATGTCTGTTGTCACCACATCCTGATGGAACGCAGTAGGACAGCTGCTTCATTCACCTCACAGACATAAAGGGTTTAAGATTCAATTCATCGGTAGCGTATCTGCGTGACTTCTCCATCACAGAGCTTCTCAGAATAGATAATTGGTTATGGCTCAAACATGATGACTGGTTTTGTGCCGCTGAGGTACCACAAAGCGTCTTAGAATAGATAGCAGGTTATGATTTCAGCACTGTTTTTTCCCGTGTGTTTGCTGTCACATAACATCTCAAAATAGATAATTGATGGTGATTTGCAATGCTAAGTGCTTTTGTATTGCTTTTCTGTTCTAATGGAGAAAATAGAGCAGACAGCACAAGTAATTATATGTGATTGGAGGAAGCTCTCTTCAGCTCTGTGCTTTTCTTCTATCAGAAGCTCACACTGAATTCTGGATAATTCATACAGTTATTTTTTTGTCTACATACACTATAATTGACTTTTTGTTACATTTCTAGATCTGACTTATTTGTGTTCGCATTGCACAATTAAAGAGGAACAACGCTTTTAATTTCAAGTTGAGTTTAAATAATGTCATTATTGTACATTTGTGATTTTAAAGATACTTATGTCCACCGTACACTATAAGACTTTGAAAACACTATTAAAAGACTAAAGTCTGACACCCTCCCACATAAAGACAGTATGAGTTGTCTCACACTATATGATTTTTAAAAGACTGGGGATCTTGCACTATTTGCAAGACTACTGCTAGATACCTGGTTTTCTGCTTCTTGTTCGGTGCTGGAGGGAGCGCACCTATTGGTTGTTGCTTGCATCATTGAACTTCAGGATTGTTTGATTTTGTTGGAACATCAGGACACTCAGACTGAGTTTTATGACCACCTTACACAAAACAATCAACATTGTCAGCGTGCCAACACTTTTTGGCCCAAGCATGATCAATCCATCCAGTGTTTAACAATTGGACAGGTGTTCTTTATGAAATTCTGCACACTTTTTTTCTCTAAACATACCTTTGCTCATTGCATCCAAACAGTTCTATGTTAATTTTCTTGGTCGTCCAGACCTCAACTTGATCTCCACACTTCCTGTTAACGACTATTTCTTTATTACATGACAAACTGAGGAAACAGCTACCTGAAAACACTTTGCCATTGTCTTATAGTCTTCTCCTGCTTTGAGGGTGTCAGTTATTTAAGTTTTCAGACTGCTAGGCAGCCGTTTAGATGAGTCCATGGCTGCTGATTGTTGGGACAAGGTTTCAGGTGTCAAAGCATCTATAAAGCAATGGAATTTGCATCACCTGGCTTCTCCTAACTATGATCGTGAGCAAGCCAGAGCCCTAACAAGCTAATTAAGGTCTGAGACCCTGTTAGACGTTGTCTGAGCGGTCAAATGTCTTGGGGCGCCCAAACTTTTTCATGGAGCTCGTTTCCTTTTTTTCCATTCTAAAATTGTACAAAACAAAAGTAATACACTGATCTTGCTTAAAATGTTGAAAAGCATGGTTCGTCTTTAATTCAATGCTTTTTGGAGATCAGTTCATCTTCTGCTTACTTAACTTTTCACAGTAAATGGAATGTTGACCTGGGTAGCCCAAACTTTTGCATGCCATTGTGCATACAGCGTAGTGATGCCACAGAACTGTGTTTTATCCAGTCCAAAATATTGACAAATTGCTGACATTTTGCTAACAGCTTATCAGTCATCAGTCAGTTCTTCATTAGTCTCGCTCACCAGACCTTTCTCAAGAAAAGAAAGGTCTGGCTGGGCCGACTCTCACTTTGAGATTGGAGAAAAAAACGCCACGGCTGCTTGTATTTCTTTCAACCAATCACAATCGTTCTGGGCGGTGCCACAGCAACGGTGCACTTGCAAAAATATTGCCGGGGGGAAACAGGTTTTGGTGTAACACGCCCACAAAAATATCGCCTACAGGACGCGAACCATGACAGAAAAATGGCTACATCTCTGCAAGATCAAACACCGCAAAAGTTAGTAAAGGACGTTTGTCGACTATGACAACCGGTGGTAGTAGGGGGTTGCTCGTTCCACCCAATGAGAGGCTGATCTATGCAGCGAACTTCCGCCCACTCAGACTAGTTCTTCATTGCTCTTAAACAGGAGTTACCCGTAGCTGCACAGCCCAACTTGCTGTGAAGGTTGCTACTGTGTTAGAATGAAGAATTGATTTCTAGGAAAAACTGCTATATTTTGTGGGTTTAAAACAACTTTAGCTGAGTTTGTTGATAAATTACGTGGCATTGGACTGGTGCATTTCCGATACTGGTATTAGTATTAGAGCAACTCAACTTAATACGGAAATTCCCAAAGAATGGGAGTAATTTCCATTATTGCTCATGTCCACAAGGTCCAAATTGGTTGCATGTACCCATAAGTGCATCTATGTCTACACATGTCAAACAGGTCTGTATACACAAACACAGTGTAATTCTTTATTTCATCTCTACATAATTAAATCTAAATATATGTGGGCCTGTGTAAATCAGTGGAGAAAGCACAGTGCTAATACTCCTGCATGCACTCTGTTTACCAGCATTCATGTTCTGTATCTTGGTTTATTTTTGTACCATGAAATGCGCAGCATTTTCTATGCCTGCATCTCTCCTCCGTCTGTACAGTTCTGATCTCTGTAAACTGTGAAGTTTGTGCAAAAGATCAAAATCTCAGTTTCAGGTGAATATGCATATAAATGCCTGACATAGTTTATGTTTTCATCTTTCCTTTTCTCCTCCCATTCTCATCTCTAGGAAGCATCACTTCATCCACTTCTACCTCTACGGACTCCAGTGGCTTCACTTACCTACGCATATTTTCTGCCATTTTATTTTTTCACGATGATTCATTTATCAGTTTTGCACCTGTCATCAAAACCGCCATTTGTTCTGAGGCTTTTTTACAAGAGAAGGCTGATTCCTGCCTTTGTCTGCTAAAGTTTTCAGAAACATATGTTTTTAGTTTTTGTTACCAAGGAGACTTTTTGGCCTTAAAGTGTTTCCTCTACTTTTGTATCGACTTTTTTTTCTGCTGTTAGTTATTATCACATAGCCTAGTTGTTTCTTTTTTTCAGTTCATTTTTCTACCTCTGTCTTACTGTGCCTCTCTTTCCTTTCTGTCAGATACACCTGTTTGACATCATTTTACTTTACTATCTCAGGTGTTTTTCCTGTTTTCTTTATGGGCACAAACTGAGAATACACAACAGTTTTCCTCTGTTTTAATCCTATCTTTTTCTATTGCTAAAATTGTACCATCCCTGTCGAGGGCAAAGCACAAATCAAGCGTTGCTGCCAAACAGAATCCCACTGAGCTGTCTTAGTGTTTTCCTTTTTTGTGACATCATGTGGTCTACCTTTTTTGTGACTGACGAGGAGGGTCGCACGGTGGGTCCGGCCGTGCCGGGAACGGTGGTTGCACCAGGAGGAGCACCCCAGGCTGCCGGAGGTCTGGCTGGCCTCATGACTGGACGCAGTACCTTTGGAGGGAACAAGCGCCGCAGGACGACGTCAACGGGACACGCCATGAGCGAGGCCCAGGAAGGAAAGGTGACTGGGTTTCATATTGTGTGAATGTGTGTTTTTCCTTCAGGCTGTATGAAAGTACTCTGGAGCTAAAGGAACCAATCAGTCATACAGCTGCCTTTTCAACTGAAATCAGGCTCGTCCACGGGGCAGGAAACACTCCACAAGAGCAGATGAATGACTTCTGATGTTAGAAAATAAGTATTTGCCAAAGATCAAATGCAGTTCTTTGACATTAAGGAAATAAAATGTTATGTAACCATCAGAACCATGACAGTAATCTGCAGGTGGGATATAATTGCTCAAAGATGACATAGCCAGCTGAGATTTCAGGCTCTTCAGTTTCATCACTTTATGACATTTTCCCACACATACACAAGTTGTACAGAGGACCTTAATTTATAACCGAACACCCTAACACAGTTAAGTTTTGATGACTGAGCGCCAATTTAGTGAGCCAGCATATGATTAAGGGCCAAACAGGAAAAGTGCAATTGTGAGTTTTTACTTTAGCTAACAGCATTAGCATTGATGACAAAATGTAATTCCTGCAACACTTGCAAAATGCCACCATGCCACCAGTAGCTTCGACAAGTTGTCCTTTCTAAGCTGATAGACGCTTAGTAGGGTGTTTAATGCCATCTCCTTATAGTGTAGGAAACGAGAAATGCTCCATGTGTGAAGTGGATATCCAAGCAGTGTTGATGTCAGTTGAGGAAATAACATTTCTCAGTGCTGCAGGGCCTACTGCCAGAGAACACTAAGTTCTTCTGAGTCTTAAACGTGCAAGGATGCATTGCACCTGAGCTCCTGACGCTCAACCCCCAAATACTGCCCGAACCTGCCCAGTACATGGAAATGGGTGTCTCAAACACGGCGTTGTTGACATCTGTCTCTCTCTCTCTCTGTCTCATTGTGTCATGCAGATTACTGTTAATTTATTATGCTGATCTGTTCTGTACGACATCTATTGCACGTCTGTCCGTCCTGGAAGAGGGATCCCTCCTCAGTTGCTCTTCCTGAGGTTTCTACCGTTTTTTTTCCCCGTTAAAGGGTTTTTTTTGGGAGTTTTTCCTTATCCGCTGCGAGGGTCCTAAGGACAGAGGGATGTCGTATGCTGTAAAGCCCTGTGAGGAAAATTGTGATTTGTGATATTGGGCTTTATAAATAAAATTGAATTGAATTGAATTGAAAGAATAAGCATCATCATTATAGGCCAAACGTAGCAATAGGTGACGAAAAACTCAGTGATCATCAGCCCTCTCAGCCCTGCTGCCCTTAGTTGTTTTTTCGGGTTGATTTTTGGGATCCTGAAGAAGGTCCCCAGTAATTTTCCAACTGGTTACAGTTGGTCCAACAACTGGCTATTAACAATATATTCATGTGCTTCATTTAAACTGGACAGAACAATCACCAACTCTGGTTTGGACATAATATACCCTTTAGTCACTGGGTAAGTTATGACATGCTCTACACACTGTATTTCCCCACTGTCTCTCAGCTGACAGTGAAGCTCAGTCATTCTTAGGAGGCAGATGCAAAATCACTTAGTCAGGTTGCAGTTACAGTTTACATTCATGTCTGTGAAAACATGGATGCTTCACACACATCTTCCCCCAGGTGTTGCAGAGGATCTATACAATCAGCACAGTTTCAAAGTGGACGCCCAACATTTGTGTCACCAATTCAGTATCTGACCAAATCTCTCCCCTTCTGTTCCTGAGATATGATGTCAAATAATGGCCAAAAAAGTTTTTTTGCAAAACATTATGATGTCACAGTAAAGTTGACCTTTGACCTTTTGGATATAAAATGTCATCACTTCATCATTTTATCATATTAGACATTAATGTGAAATTTTGTTATAACTAATATATGAATTCTTGCATTATGGCCAAAAACATGTTTTGTGAGGTCGCACTGACCTTTGACCACCAAAATCCAATCAGTTCCTGCTTGGTTCCAAGTGGATAAATGTGCCAAATTTGATGAAATTCCCCCAAGGCTTCCTTGAGGTATTACATTCACAAAAATGGGACATACTTACCTATGCATGGACAACCTGAATACAGAATGCCTCTGGCCACGATTATCACTGGAACAGAGGCCTAAAAAACATTAATGTACTCAGTCAACATATTATACATAGTTATGAGTGAAAACTTTAATGCATAGTAATGTACTCAAGCTCTCTTTGGTTTGTAGTTGGTAACAGCATCCAGCAGAATGATTCTGTTGTTGTCGGCATCAGATGGCAGCTTGAACAAAGCGCTACCAGTTGGTGTTTGCTCTCAGCAGCTCAAGTCCTGCATGGTCCCCCACCTGCGGGACCATTTTGTACGGCTACAGTAAGCTGCAGCCTCGTCCACTCTCCACTGCATTTCTTTAGCTAGGTTGAATGAAAACTGGTGGACATGCAAATAGTTTGCAATGAGAGACAAGAAGGAGCATCTGGAGCACACTTCCTGGATACCCAGACACAGAGACGAGAAATTTAGCTAAAATAGTAGTTCTCACAAGCACCACTGTCGTCACCAGTTCGCAGAAGAACAAAACAGATTTTGAAGCAGCCCCCAGAGACACAGTGAGCATTAAAAAAACTGTTTATTATGACACTTTACCCCTAATTCAGATAGGTAGAGATAAGATTGAGAAACCACAAAGTTAAATGAAAGCTATTGAAAGTACTGAAATGGACCGAGAATGTTGTTTGGGTTGTCATTTCATTTTACTAATTTAGAGGGAGAGTTAAGGGTTCAGTCCGATCAAATCAGGGTGGAAAGACTAATCAAGAAGGTTTTCATGAGTTCGGGTGTCTGTCAAGTTTGAATGAAGCGTGTTTTACGATGAGTTAAGAAGGCAATAAAGCTTACGTAAGTCGTAGACTGGTGAAGGAGAGATGCTTGAATTCGGAAGATGTATGGATGTATGTCTTTTAGATAAGAAAAATAACAGTAAGAATATTTACTTTCCTGACATTTTGAAACAAGCCCCCCTGTTAGTTTGGAGACTGTGGCCAGGCATTACACAGTGCTTCTTTACTCTCAACATCTCCACACAAAAGGTAGAAGTACAAGAGCCCACCCACACACCTCAGCTGCTTGTTGGGGGGTTGATATTTCATCTGTTGAGGATATTAAAAAAACAACATGCTGAGACTGTCCTTTTCCTTTGGTATTGCTAACTCCTCACTGCACATTACTGCAGCATATATACCCTTTGCTCAACTTAATTAACTAGCAGTCTTGTTGTTCTCTTTGTGTATACCACAGCACATTGTGGGCGTTAAGTGAATAGGGGATGGAAATTGGAAATAGGCCATAGACATTAAATAATGTCACAAGCATGACTATTGTAAGTGCCTGACAAAAGGAGGTGCTAAAAGCTGTACAAGGAAATAGACATTACTTTGTGAAATCTCCTTAACATGGATAGAGGCAGTTACTATCATCAATGATTAAAATAAAATGTATGTATGAAAAATGGTAGACATGGTGCCTACTACTATGTCTTTTCATGTCTGTCTGAAATGTTTTTATCATTTTTGGCTTCCCCTTCCCATTATTTTAACATAAGCACACTGTTCTGTTTTGTTTGATGTCACCAGATCAAGTTGGCATTCTTTGTGGCCATCGTGGGCGTAGTCCTGACAGTCCTTGGTGTGGGGACAGAGTTCTGGGTGGAGCTGGCAGCTCCTAAGAGTTTCTACAACAACCAGGTGAAATATGAATTGCCAATAAACAGGGAATTGACCTATGGCTAAGCCACGCCCCCCTCCACTCACTCGGACAAAATATCAACATTCAGTGACCCGGCGCTATGGCAGGTGTCACAGTACACGGCATTTCGCAGGAGGCAATTGATGATTTTTGGAGACATAACGATCAGATGTAACCAAAAGGGCCTAAACTATGCATTGGAGGGATATATTCATCATTTTATTGTTGAGAAGGTCGATGAAGAGCTTAAATTACAAGCCAAAATTTACAGGTCCCAATGTAAGCTTGATAAACCGCATCTTGTTACCGTCACCATCAAAGACAACAAGTAAAGTGCCACTGAAGTTCAGGTTTTTGGCTCAGAATATGAGAAAAGGATAACGGTCTTTTTACCATCTTTACCAAGAGTGTCTCTCCGTTAGTTTGGTGCTACAGTATTTACACTGAATCATTCAGCATAACGTTTGCCAACCTTTGTTATCTCTGCCATTACAGATAAGTTAATGAAGCTAAGCTCCAGAAGTTAACGTTAGCTTAACTAGAGCCCTTTGGACAACAGCTAACAATGATGTACGATCACCAAAGTACAAAACTAGAACAAAATAGGCTAATGAACTCCCAGCAAACAAGGTGACATGATGAACAACGCAGCTAGGAGCTAACGTTAGGCTAACTTTAGCTAACGTTAGCTAGAGATGTTAAAGATAACTTTATATTTTTTTCCAGCAAAGTGACAATATGTTGCCTCAAACACAATGTTGACTTACCTTAAAACAGATGTAGACATCATTGTTAATCTTATTCATGTTGAGTTGATGTTGTGGTCTAACGTTACCGCACAACTTTATCCAAAGGAGACACTTTTCTCGGTTGTGATTTAGGAAAGGGTAAAAAATACACCCCGTCGCCCAGCCTCTCAGCATACCTTGTGTCGGAGTTGCATGTACCCCATGCACACCGTCTGACCATTTTTAAACTTCAAATCTCAGAAAAAGCTCATGAAACCGAACAAAACTGACTTTCTGTAATGCATTTCAATGGACGTCCAGGCAGAGAATGTCCGAGTGTATGGGAATGGCTATACGCACTGTGATTGGCTCATTGCGTTTGAGGGCAGGGCTTAGCCATAGGTCATTTGTGGTCATGACTTAATTTATATGCTGCTGCTTTCGTCATCTGTCCCTGATATTCTGAATCTGTCCAGGTATGTCCTCTGCAATACTCAAAACATGGGGACAAACCCAATCGTTTGAATAAATGTTGGTATTGTAAGTTTCTGAAAACAATGGATATTTACATTTGTATGTTAGTATGTATCAGATTTACAGTTTAACAATGCTGTGGTTAATATGTGGTTAGATGTAGGAACAAAAACTATTTGGTTATGGTTTGGTAAATCATGCCTTGGATAAAGATTCCCAGTTTTGGTGGCTCTATAAAAATGGTTATGCAGCAATATCTCAGTAAAAACATCTGCTATCTGGTAACTATACTGGCAGTAAATGCAGCTATGTGATGATTAAAACAATCACTTTTCATGGCACTATCCCAGTTTGAGATGTAGCAATTTCTTGGTAAAAACAATTGCTTTTTATGGCACTATTCCCAGTGGAAGCATAGTAATGGATTGCTAAAAAACAACTTCATTTAATGGTTTAAAATGGCTTAATGGCTGAAAATGCAGCAATGACTTTCTAAAAAGAATAGGTTTTGTTGTTGTTGGTCTAAAAAAGTGGTCTGCAGTTTGATAGGTATCTCGCGTAGGTGTCACACCATCCACCACCGCCTCCACTTCCTGATGACAAAGTCAGCTCATGCACCTCGTCACTTTAGACACAATGATATGATACATATGAAACATACAACTGTAAGGTATCCACAGTTTGCAGAAATGTACAATTCAAACATATTCTCCTGGTGACTGAGCTGCAAAAAACACAACTAAACTGCAATTTCCTGTTAGACATGAATCACTGTTTGGTATCTCAAGCTAAAAACTGTGATGGATGGATAAATAATATTACTGCTGACCTTGTCTTGAAAAAACCTCTGTGATCTTGGCTTTGCAGACATGTCTGGCAGCTCACTACGGCCTGTGGAAAGGCTGCACCAAGACCTTGTGGGTGGCTGATATCGACCCAGAGAGAGAGAGCTGTGGACCCGCTGAACTACCCGGAGGTGACTCACAGATTTTTACGGACTGGCTGGGTAGATGGCTGTGTAACTTTTATGATGGCTGACTGGTCTGTGTGAGGGAGGGAGTTTTCAGATGATGATTGACGGACCAGCTGGCTGACTGGACATTCGTCAAACTCTCGAGCTTGTTGGACAGCTCAGTTTGGGGGAGTGAGTTAGCATGAATGAGAGGTCTACCTGTTTCTCTGGCTAGACAAATGATGCTTGGCTCACTGTTTGATGGCTGGATGGATGAATGCACTGACTTACTAAATGCCTGAGTCCCTGTTACATAGCTGAGTGATAGAGCAAGTCCACAATTGCTTTTGGGTAAAGTGAAGGGATTCTTCATTTGCATTCTGGAAGTCCTCAGCACTTGGGCAACAATACCTGTTCTCTGGTTTGCCAAGGTTTTGTTTAACATTTTTTCAGTTGTCTTAATTTCATTTCACGTTGACTTAAAAGTCCCAAAGAGGTCAGGAACCACCGTGGCAAAGAAGAACTGGCCAAGACAGCAGTGCACTAAATGAATACTTTGCTGTGACTGCTGCTCAAATGTCGAACAAATAGGCAGAAGAGCTAAGACTTGAGAAACTGCTGACCAATCCAATCCAAGCTACAGACCTACCTGTTTTCCGTTGGTTTTAACCTATCTCTTTGAAATCAAATTTTTCTTTGCATTGTTTTACACTATTGCATTGTGTTATTGTGTGCTATTGATTGTTTCCAATGTGTAAAGAATGTTTAGTTGCCTTTGGGAATGAAATGTGCTATATGTGCTTTGCCTTGCCTAAAATGAACGGACTAATATTTCCATCCATGCATCCATTCATTTTCTCACCGTTTATCCTCTTGGGGGCTGCGGGGGGGCTGGAACCTATCCCAGCTGACATCGGGCGAGAGGCAGGGTACACCCTGGACAGGTCGCCAGACTATCGCAGGGCTGACACATAGAGACAGACAACCATTCACACTCACATTCACACCTACGGCCAATTTAGAGTCACCAATTAACCTGTCTCCAATCTGCATGTCTTTGGACTGTGGGAGGAAGCCGGAGTGCCCGGAGACAACGAGAACATGCAAACTCCGCACAGAAGGGCTCCCACACCCGGGATCGAACCAGGAATGAGGCGACAGTGGTAACCACCACTCCACCGTGCCGCCCCCGACTAATATTTTAGAACCTAAAACAGAAAATGGCATGTCAATACCCATATCAATATATACTGAATAACAACATTTTAGAAAGCCCAGGTCTCCTGATGTACACCATTGTTACAAAGCTTTCTAGTTTCTCATTCAATCCAATCGCTAGAGTAAATTAAGACATTGTACATTTCTACATTATTTTGTTTCTTTCCATTTCAGCAATGCTGGGGTTAACGTGTGGTTAGGTTTAGGCGCAAAAACCCCACATGGTTATGGAAAGAAAAGATCCGGTTCTGGCTTACAATGCACTGGTTTTGGTGCCACAATCACAGCTGGAGATGCTGCTGTTGTCTTGATAAAAAAAACAGCTTGTTTTGTTGTTTGTTGGTCTTGAAGAAAGGTCTGCAGCAGGGTCCTGCACGGGTCTGAGTTTCAAGACCCACTACCTATTATGACCATGACATGCAATACCACACCCCCAGTGGTCTGCAGCTGTCCTGCCATCCACCATCCCCTCCACCTCCCATGATGTAGTTCTGGTTACATTTACATGTAGTCAGAACTACGTCATCTTAGAAATGTTGATATGATAGGTATGAAATGTACAAATGTACATATCCGTGGTGTTCAGAGTTGTACTGCCAACTTTCTTTCTGTGGACGGGGTCATCTCATTACAGGTGCAAGGACAGCTAATGGAAACAATATTGTTGGAGTGTGGAAAAACATTATAAAAGCTATTTGTAGTATCGCTTCTATTTTCTATGACTCACCTGTATCCCTGTTTGAAGAATGACTCACGTAAAAAAACATAACAGAGACAGAGAAAAGTCCACCGAGAGCTCTGTGTGTGTTTGTCATCAGTTTCAGACAGGATACCTGTTTGATGGCTGGCTTTGTGGTTGATGGGGTTTGCAGTGTGCCCCGGGACTTTAACATCTAAAGACTGTGAAGGAGTAGATAGTAGGCTACATTTTTGTGCTGTTTCCTTTTTGAAACCATTTTGCCGACATGATTGATTTTCTATTAGTCTGCTGACCATACTGCAGTTAACTGTCTCTGTGTTGGTGTCACCATTTTCAGTTTACTGGACACTCATAATTTCACCACTGCATGATGTTAACTTTGAGTGTGATATGTGTGTAAAAAGTTAAATCATGTAAGCTACATTGTTCTAATGAAGTGACATATTCTCAGATGATTCAGTTTAAATGTTACATATTACTGCAGATGCTTGTTTTTGAGTCAGATGCCCAGGATAGAACAACATGAACCATGTCTTCCTATGGATAAAGGAGCAGACACTTCCAGTCGCTTCTCTGTCAGCTCCACTAAACTTGTGCTAAATCTATGCTCTTACGTCTATTTTGCAAGTGTATGTGGTGCTTTTTGTGGTTAGCGTTGGAGGAGTGGCAGCAAGTGGCTACAAATAACTCATCGGGAAGAGGAAATAAACTCACCAGTCTGTAAACATTCCTCCTGCTAGCTAGTCAGGTCAAGGTTTTCAAATGTAAACATAAGGAACATAAGGCCTTTGTATACGCATTGGATATAAACTGGACAACTTTTGTGTCTTGATCATTTTCTAACTTGGTATCAGGAGCTGTAATACCCTGTGTTTGGAAACTTGGCTAAATCCTGAACAGCGCCATTCAACCAGGTGACTCTTTTTCAGCAGAGGACTCTGGTGAGACAACGTATACTCACACAGTGGTTCGTATAATATCCTAAGAAAGGCACGCACAACAGTTTGTACCACATTTTACAAATTAGAGCACCACGAATGGTGTTATTTACTTGACATAAAGTTACACACTTAATAAAGTTACCAGGGTTAGGTTTATGCAAGTAAAATTACTGTGCCTAGGTTTAGGAAAAGAAACATGGTGACAACGTAGCTAAAAAGACTCAAACCTCACATGGTTCTGAACACCAATCTCCAGAGGAAAGTCGGGTGTTGTGTGATCCGTCCACCACACCAACCTCTGTCCTTACGAGACCATTTGCTTCTTTACTGCTATCAGCGCATTGGACATGGGATCGCAGTCTTCCCAAATGCTTGGGTTACCCACACATTAATGGCTCATTATTATGTGCCTGAGAACAGCCTGGGTGAGAGATGGGGAGGAGGTTTGTGCTTTATGATGAATAAGGACTGGTGTGACAGTTGGAATGTGAGGTGCTGTCCTGTTCCTGCTCACCATGATCCACAAGAAGAAAAAACACTCTGGATCACTGTTATGTACTGGTCACAGCAGGCCCCCAGGAGGTGTGCTGGGCTTTGAAGCCAATTTTTGTAGTGGCCAAATAGTGGTACTGCAGTTCAGGGGTCCGTCATGTGGTGCCACTGGACCCAAAAAGACTTTTTCCCATCGACTTACATTGGGTAAAAGATGTCTATAAATCAGTGGAAACATTTTTTTGAATGCCACAACCCCGTAACCACAACGCAACACAAATGGCCTTATGTGACTCTAACGACTCCAATGACAACTGTTGCAGCAGTTTCAACAACCATCGTTGACACACCACTGGAGCACTAACGAACCAGTGACATCATTGGCCTTGTGAAGACCACCCCAGAGGTTAAATACCTGGGTTGTTTCCACAACAGTTTGTCAGACTAGTTCCAGCCTAGTCAGACAAGCATGAACTGATGAAGCCTCTTGGATAAGAGGTGAAACGTCTTCTAAGACAAAACCAAGTCCAGTTGCGTTCGATTCAGTTGCCTTGAGATAACTATGACCTGGATGAATGAGAATATTCACAGGCATCTAGAGGACCTACACATTTAAATTATTTTATCCCCATTAGAGTTAGTGGAGCACTTAACCACAAGTCAGTTGCTTGGCCAGTGAAAGACGGCCACTTGGTCATGCTTGTTGGCCTTAAGTCTTTAGTGCACCTGCTCTGTTGGCCCAGTGATGCGGAAGCAGATCTGATCATCCAGGTAATTTCATCCCGCCAACAAAGAGTGATTTTGGCATCATGCATCACTGAGCAAATTTCATAGGTATGAATGAAGCCCCACGCCAGTGCTGGATCCAGTTCTGTTATACATCCATGGTTCAGAGCTGGCTGCAAAGCAGAGTGGCTGCCTTAGTTCAGGAGGAGCAACTGTCGGGCAACTTGTTGAGGTTAAGATATGTAAAAACTATGACACATCTCTTCAGTGCCACCAGAGATGGAACTAATCACAGTCCGGAGCATGTTCCAGGACATCACTGTCAACTTTTACTGATGACATCAGTGAATTCAGTGGATTTATTTTGTAATATAACAAAGGCAATTGTACCCAAAACTACAGTTAAATTATTTGGCAACCAGAAACCATGGATTACCAAAACCATCCAGGATACCATAAACACACACACACATACACACTGCAGCCAGTCTGAAAACATGGACAATTATAAAGCAGCAGCCTACAATGTAAGAGGAGGCAGAGCTGTGGCTTGTATGATTTCATGTGACAAATAATTGATTGCACAAAGGAAAAGTCCAATTACTGTCTGAGCAGCCGGTAGCAGAGACCCTTTATTTGCTGATGGGGTTTGAATTGTCGTCAATTGGATTTGAGTGCAGCTCCTCTCAGTGCTGTAATGCTGATAGCTGTTGTGGTGGAGAAAACAACCCAGAACTCTTTGAGGATGTGGCTTTGATCACACTAATTAAGACTGATGTGTGTGTGAGTGTGTTTTGTTCGCTTGTGTGCTCAAATGTGCGAGGGAACAGATAGAGGTGTCACGTTCTATTTGACGGCTAAACTCTAATTACTGTAACACATCATCAGGACGGCAGAATGCTAATTGCGCAGGAAGCATTGGATTGTCACCTTGAGCTTGTCATTGTCGTTCACGGCTGATTATGTTTGACAGAGCATTGTTGAAACTAAAGTGTACAGGGCTGAGAGAGATGTGGTTGCTCGAATGTCAATAAGATTGTCCGCGGATAACCTGTTTATGTTTCTGTCATTTACAGTAGTTTCTCTCTTTTTCTGTCGTTTTCCACCTGCAGAATCAAACTGCACCTACTTCAAGTTTTTCACCACGGGGGAAAATGCTGTGCTGTTCCACAAGACAACGCAGAAGAGTGAGTCACACACCTCTTTTGGCTCTCGTGGCCTCTCTGAACTGCTGTCCCACCTTATCCGCCCACTCCCTCCTTTCTTTATCCCTGTTCTTCTTTTCTATCTATCTCCCCCTCTCGCTTCCTCCCTCTCTCCCTGCGCCCTCTTTGCCCCTTCATCTCTCTCTTCTGATGCTCTCTCTTTATTCTCCAGTCCCCTGACTGTCATCTCTCCCACGATCCATCCCCATCTTTCTCTGTCCTTTCCTTCCCTCTCTGTCTCCCTTCACCTCCTCGCTGCACTCTTTCAGGTTGGCCATTGTCTGCTTTGTGAGTGTTTGAAATCTATTCCGCCTACGCTGCGTTCAAGTGTCTCCGAGCTGCCGTCTAACCTCTCATTTCACTGGCAGCTCCATAATGGATTAAGATCACACAGTGCTGTACACTGAGTGAAGAAAGACAGACATACATTTAAAGCTCTTTGTTTGCTGGTGCCACATCGCTGTCAGGCTATAGGCCTCAATGTGGTGATTTAATAAGTACAGACATGAGAGTATAAAATATATACTGGAAATGCTTGCTGTGATTTGAGATTACCAATGTCTTACTTCTTGTTCCTCACATCCTACATGATTATTAAGTAGAATCATCCAGCGACAAAAACTTCTCACAAACAAGAAGTTGCTTTTTTTGTGTTAAATGGTCTTACAAAATGTATTAAGGACGGCCGCATCAAAAACAAATTTGTTTGTGCATCAGCTCCTGTCAGCCTCCAATACAAAGTAATGTACCAGGAATATGTACTCGCAGATATTTAATTTGCAAATACAATGCAAAGACATCAAAATGCGTTGTGGCAAAGTTTGTGCCAGGTATTTATGCAGGTACAACTTGCATAAATACAGCAAATTTTTCAGGAAATTTCAAGCTTATGAAACCCTCACACATATCTGTTCTCTCCAACAGCTATGACACGATGATCCGTCCCTGATAAACATAAAAACATATCAAGTGTCAAATACTTAAAAGCCATTTGATTTACCTTATTGGTCCAGTTAAAAAGCAGCAGGTTCCTATTCTAGTTCATGATAGAGTTTTTTTAATATAACAGGACTATCCTCCTTTCTTGTGCAGATCTGAATATAGCGGCAGCCATGTTGGCCCTGTTCAGTTTGTTCCTGATGGTGATGGGCGCCATATGCATCACCATGTCTCTCAGTAAAGAGATCCTGTTCTTCCTCAAGCCAGCGTCCATCTGCTTTATTCTGTCAGGTCAGTAGAGGCTACAACACACCGGGCAAGTGTCTTTAGTGTATGTGATCTTTGTTGATTATAATTTAGTTGAGGTTTCCAGAGGCTGATAAATGTTGTCTCCTTTGTATAAGAATATTAGGACAGTGGGTGCTTTTCATTATGCTAACTCCTAGCATCAGCTGCCTTCCCATGTGGCAGGGTAACTGATGTTGCTTAATACTGATGCCATGGGACAAAGAGTTTCTCATTTGGCATCCATCCATCCTTGCCACCCTTCTTTGCTACTTTCTACTTTCGAGTTTCTTCTAGGAAAAAATGCAAGTGAGAGAAGCGGGAAAACATGTTAGCATAAAGAAAAGCACTCTCTGTCTCACAATGGATGTGGTAATGTCCACTGTCTCCTCTACAGGTTTCCTGGTGCTTCTCTCTCTCCTTGTTTTCCACCAGTCCGTCCTGGCCTTCCTGGCCAGCGACCACACGGTTCCCCTCCACCACGAGCTCTCCTGGTCGGTGTCGTGTATCGGCTGTGCGGGCGCTGTCCTCATCGTGGGTGGGATCCTGTTCCTGCTGCTGGCGCTGCCCTACAGCCCCTGGCAGAGGTGTCTCCCTCAGAAGGACAGCAGCAGCTAGTGGCCCGGAGGTGGAGTTGCACTTTATCTGCCCTGTCTGTTTGGGAGGAGCGAGGATGCAGAGGGGCGTGGGTGTTTCCCAACGATGTCTTAGCAAAGAGAGAGCTTTATCTGTGAACTTATAGGAATCACAAGCATGTTCATGGGAGAGTGATGGGAGATTTACTGACATGCACTGAGCACTTAACTTGTTATCTTACAATATCACAATATTATTGTTTAGTATGAAAAATCCTTTTTTTTCTAGCTAGTCATTCTGGATACCTGTACCCATTGATCTGCAACCCAATCAGCAGAATAATTGTTAGCATTTTATGTTAGTGACAAGCAGGAGTACATTTTATTGTACATTATTATGTTGAAACTTTATATTTCAACACTGCTTAGGTTACTGTCTGGTTCAGTTTAGGCACAAAACCACTTGGTTATGGTTAGGAAGATCATGTTTGGGAACTGGAAGACTGGAATCGCAGATATGTTTCAGGGAAAAAAACAATCGCTGTTGTGGCACCATCGTGTCTGGAAATGCAACAATGTCTTGGTAAAAAAAATTAACTACTTTTTCGTGCACTATCCCCATTGGAAACACAAGGATGGGTCACTTAAAAAACAACCATGTTTGGTGGCTAAAAAACCACTGGTCTTAAACAGTGGTTTGCAGCTTTGCGGGCATCTGGTCCAGGTGTCACACAAATGTATCCATGGTTTGCAGAAATGTACGACAACAACATTTTCTTTTGGTGACTAGGCTATGATTTGACATAATTTTGCTGACATTCATATTGTTCAGCATGGAGACATTTAGGTACTAAAAGCTACAGTACCAGGTTACAGTGAAGTATTCATTGTTATAAAATGGCTTTCTTTATGCTCAGATGTGGTTGGGAAACAGCCCTGTATTGTCTTACTAATCATCCTGCAGGGTTCGGAGGCAATTTACTGTTAGTTCATTCAATAAATTAACCAGTCCTTAGCATAATGCTAACTTAAAAATAAAAAAATAAAAAAATACTACCAGTAGCTAATCTATTTCTTTGATATGACCATATTGTCTGGCAGTAATTAACAAAAAATATTGTTTTAAAGAATATAGCAGAGTACAAAGTAAACAGTTTGAGTCAACAGTATGAAAGTTATTCATTGGCTGCAAGCTAGCGAACATGTTCGGCTAACCTTAATGCTAACATGTTTATGAAGCATGTCATAATGATGGATATTACAATTTTTGCTATTTGATTTATCTACCCTTATTTAAAGGGGACTTAAACTGCCTGGACATGGTTCACAATATGGAAGTGGCTGAATTGGAGGCTAGTAGCTAACAGTGCTAACTCCATAAACAGCTCAAAAGTCAACACATTCTCACGCCAACCTCGTCACATATTTTCATGTGGCCATGGACTTTCCATGTTCAGATAGAACATGAAAGGTACCTCAGGTACGTTGGTTGTTAACGTTCTGGGACACCATGTCAAGTTCTGCCTGTTACATGCATTGTCTTCTTTCAAAATACTCTTCTGTTTTCACAGGAAGTTTACTGTTCACACACTGTTCACAATAGTCTCCTGCAACTCCTTCTTCTCCTTCAACAACAAACATGCGTGATTTGGTTTAGGAAAAAATAAGAGGTTTGGTTTTATAATCTTACGGGACATGAACACTGCTCTCCCGGGTGTAAGTTGGTGTTTGTTGGACCCATCCACCACAGCTCCCACCCACACCACTTGGACTTTTGCCGCCTTAACTTTCATTGTTCTCCCACTTTACCTCTGACACCGCGTATCATGCCGATGTATACGGACTACATTTTTGTGTTGGACACTAGAAGTAACTGCCCAAGCGCCAGATTTCAAAGACTTTGGAGTGAGACCAGGTTGCTTAACAACAGCAACAGTGCTGACAGAGCTAACAGTGTTACCTGGGGGAGGCAGAAGGTGGGCGCTATGCTTCTGCAAATATACCCTCCAGATATCAGCAGTAACCACGTATAAGAAGGATGTAAAGCAGTGGCGATGAACTAGCCAGTGGGATGCACACATGCACTAATGCGCAGCTAGACAGGCTTATCACAACAAACCACAGAGAGGCTCAGATTATGAAACACAGAGGGAGTGTGACTCTCTGCATTCTCAGGATGCCATCGCATGTAGGACTTTTCAAGAGTCTTTCTATTGTAATGCTGGTAATTATAAACCATTAACTAATTAACCTTAAACCTTAATTAAAAAATACACTGAATGAACAGAACAGTTTATCGACCTCCAGTCTGAAAACCTCTTTGAAGGTTTTTCTCAGTTATGTGTGAAAAAAAGCAGTTATTATATTTGTCTTGTCTGCAGAGCTACCTTTCTACTTTCTATGTTGAATGTTGTTTTGCTGTTCTTCAATTAACATTGAAAGACATTAATTAGAAATACATTACCTGTATTGTCATGTGACAGGGCTCTAATTTCATAATTGTACACATACATACATTGTTTTCATTTATCATCTATAATCATTCATTTCAGGATATATATATATATGTCATCTCTGTGTATGGTCATTGTGATGAGCAACTTGTCTTTTTTATCATTATCAGATTTCTCATGCATTGTATAGTAAGCACGATGTACCCTGTAAGAAGAGAACATATGTAGGTAGGTGCTACACTTTGTAAACTGTTTGGCAAGCAGAAACAAGGAGAACACATTGTAAAGATTTATGTTGGAGTAGAAGGTACACAGTGTTAACTCAGCTAAAAGTGTGAGACGCTGCCATGTTTTTACCTCCAGTGTTTTTCTTGGGTGATTGATGTTAGAACAAAGTGCTTCTCTGTGCCTGAATGGAAGGTGAGCTGTCTCTGCAACCTTTTCTGATCTGAATCGATTGAGTATGAATGACTTCATTTTATTATTAAACATGACATGAATATTTAATACCATCCTCTCTCAGGTTTCATTTCTCGCTTCTATTCTGCACTCTCCACACGTTCTCAGCTTACAGTCGCTGCCTCCTCGATAGCTGTTTTTATGGACCCACTTTACACCTCTGTGATAAAAATGACTGGGCTAACTGGCTACACATTTGATAGTTCCTCTTTGGGTGTCTGCTAAAATGTCATCAATTTTAAATTAAAAAAAAAACTTACATGATAATTATAATACATGATAAAGTACAATAAAATACTTGAAGTCTCAACAATTAGTCATCATTTAGAACAGTTTGCATAATATGTGAATGAAATATCCACAAATCTCTGCTGAACTCCTGAAAAGTCCGATAGCAGTTTTGACAGATGCTCATATTCAAGCTCTACATGAACTCTTTGGTGAACATCTCTAGAGCCTGAGTCCCCTTTCAGCCCATGTAACATAATGGCTGTTGTGCAGGTTTTTATAACAGCAAGGGCAGGAAGCCAAATTAAATGGACTGCAGGTGGCAAATTAGGTTGCAGATGTGCAATTAATCCTTAACAGATGATATGATAGTGGAGATACTGTGTTAAACTTGAATCTTTTTATAGCTTTTAAGTTTTGGCAAAAACAGCATGGTGCATTTCCATTTAGATGTAGCCACTATGACCCATGTAAACAGCCCAGTCGCTGGAAGAAAATGTTGGCATTGTACCTACTGGAGGGGTCGTGGGACTTTACACATCCAGTCTTCATGTGCTTTGTGGACTTGAAGAAGGCTCCCCTACGGGGAATCTTGTAGGGGTAATGCTGGTGCACAGGTCACTGGTTTCACCGCTAAGAGCCATCCGGTCCTTGTGTAACCAAAGTAAGTCGAACACGTTCTGGGTGGGTGTTGGCCTCCGCCAGGGTTGTCCCTTTTCATCAAGGTTTGGTGACCTAAGAATTCCATCTCTGTTTTTCGCAGATGATGTGGTTCTGTTCCACGGCATCTGCAGTGGTGCGGGCGCTGTGCCGGACTGTCCTGGTAAAGAGACTGTTTGACTGTGAATCAGTCAAGTTGCATTTACAGTTTACATCCATTTCCAGACTGATATGTAGCCATGTCGGCTGACAATGCTCCAAACATGGGTGTTTCTGCAAAGAAGCTACAAATTCTAAAACATAGATCCTTCACACACATCTTCAACCTGACAGCACAGGAGATCTATACAAACAGCGTTTCAGAGTTTCAAGGTCATCACCCAGTATTTGACCAAATGTCTCTCCTTCTGTTCCTGAGATATGGCATTGAGTAATGGCCAAAAAGTGCAGAACCTTTTGGGTATTAAGTGTCATCACTTCATTTGTTCCTATTAGACATTTGTGTGACATGATGTCATAATTAGCATATGAATTCTTGAGTCATGGCCAAAACATGTATTTTGAGGTCACAATGACCTTTCACCTTTGCTTTTCACCTTTGACCACAAAATCTGATCAGTTCAGATCTCCAGGTGGACGTTTGTGCCAAATTCCATAAAGGCATTCTTAAAATATTGCTTCCACGTGAGTAGGACAGACATACTTTCGTACTGACAACTCGCAAACATAATGCCTTCCATGGCTGTTGGCAGCATAGATTAAAAAAAAAAAAAAAATCAACAACTGTCATTAGTCCATTACATTGGTCATACTCTCTGCACATAAATATCATACTAAATTCAAACTTTCCTCATATTAACCTTGTTTTGAACATGAGATCTGTATCATGATTACCTTTTGAAGGACAGTGAACTGTGAAGAGCAGCAGGAAATGAGAGGAGGGAAAGAGGCCTACGTCTTACAACAAAGGTCCCAGCTAAATTTGAACTCAGGATGTCGCAGTTGCATGTTACATGCTGTTATACGATACAGTGCATACTTTGACTGCCAGACCACCAGCATGGGCCTTTATACAAGTCACGACCACTCAGGTCACAATCATGATCTTTCTGACAGCAACTCAAATAACCATAAAAAGTAGATTATAGGTATGTGGTAATATCATTTCAGTTACTTTTAAATCAAGCATTTCACAGACTTTAATCAACTTCTGGAATATTTGCATGATGCTGAAGATCACTGAGGTAGATATATGAGTTACAAACAATGGTAAGAACGTTAAGTGCTTTGATTGGTCTCAGTCATGGTTTCTGCTCATCTTCCGCCCCCCCCTCTCCCTCCAGTAACATAACTACTGGTTCGGTTCTTGTTATCCTGCTCACAGCACATCTCAGTCAACACGCTGACCTCCTTCCAGGCTCACGTCTCTCTGAAGCGTCTCCCATGCTGTTGGCTGCGACCTCCTAGCTAAATATAGACCGTGGCCAATAGGACTGATGTGGCAGTCGAAACACAAACCTGGAGACAAGCTGTGCACACAAGCATGCTCTCAGATACACATGTGTCCGCTTACGTTGGTTCACACACAGGATCTCTTCCTTGTGTGTGTGGGAACTCAAAAAATATAATGATACACACTTAAGCGTTCACAGTGTGAGCACAGTCTGAACCCTCAACGTCATACATTCCCAGCGTCATCCAATCCACTTCACTGCACTGCAGAGAATCAAATTATCCTCCTGAAATTAATATGAGAAGTCGTGAAGTGAAAAGAGCACAGATAGTAAGTTGTTAAAGCCACAGCTTTTCTTTTTGAGTCAGCAAAATGTGCCCCCCCTCCAGCCCCAGTGTTGGGTAGGCTTTTACTCACAGCACCTGTCACTCATGTTGATGTGCTGACTGAGGATCTCAAATCAGATGCTGCTAGTTTGCTTAGTTTGCTAAAGCCTAACAAACTTGATTATATCCCAGTGGTCTATCAGTTAACAGTTGATCTCTGTCAGCCATTTGATACAAGCCATTGATCTCACTGTCTGTGTTTTTGTTGTCAGTTTGACCTCCTTACACTGGCCTTGACCTATGTGGCCACATACCATCTCACATGCACCTAAGATGACAATGACCAATAACCTCTTAATATGTCTCAACATCATGTACACGTAATAATGTAGGAGATATGTTATGTTTCAACAACGCTGTGGTTAATGTGTGGTTGGGTTTTGACTTAAAATACTAAAATGTGGATCCTTCACACACATCTTCGGTTTGGTTTTGGTGGCACTTCCCCAGCTGGAAACGTAGCTGATGTCTCTGTCAAAACCAAACAATTTTTATGGCACTATCCCAGCTGGAAATGCAGTAATGGGTCCTTAAAAAACGATTGGTGTTGTTCTTTGTTGGTCTCGATCTCTCCATTTCACCTAGCTGGCATATAATCCACCATCCCCTCCACCTCTCGATGACTGCGAGCTCATATACTACATCACTACAAAAACATTGATATACATTGATGTGTATGAAATGTACAAATGTAACATATCCGTGGTTTGCAGAAACATACAATGGCAACATTTTCTTCTGGTGACTGGGCTGAGGAAAACAAAGGATTAGAGTGCTATAACATGTGACATGATTTTGCCTACTTTCCACACTGTGGGTAGACTGAACATAAGACGAAAAAGGACTTTAAATGCTCACCACTGGAGAAAAAAAAAATCACATGGTTTATTTTTGATGGTGACGACACAACAAGAAAAAACACACACACACACACACAAAAATATAAGAAATAATATAAACTACATATTCACACAAAAATTGCATTTGTGTATCTGGTCTGAGGCACCTCTGTTTGCAAGGTATGAAAAATTTAGGTAAGAAAAAACTGATGATTCTCAGATTTGTGTGTAAAACTTTCCCTTTAAGCACAGGGCCAATGTTTTTGGACAGAAGAACAAGAAACATAAGGTGAATTTGCATCCACTTTTTAATTATTTATTTTTTTTAATTAATTTATTTATTTGCACATTTACAATTTGCCTAAGTGGAAATCTCAAAATATCATGAAAAAGGTGTTATGCTTCGGGTCAGTTGAAAAGTGTCATATCATACTATCATTGCATAAAGGACACTTCAAACTCTGATTAACTTTGGACACTCTCATGCACACAGGGCTGTTACCAGAACTCTTCCAAGAGGACATAACTCTTATAGTAGTTGTTCTGAACTCACCCATTGGTTTCCTTCATTTGAGGTTTGACTGGCGATCTTTTAATAATGTCATCTTGTTGCGCCACCTTCTGCAGTGGCATCTGACTGGAAAATTAGCGCCACCCACTGCTTATCTCGATGAACCAGTATTAGCATAACAGTAGTGAATATAAAAGCCCATACATTTTCTTTTACTGATTTTCTAAAAAAACATTCTTAAAATCTGTGCTGTGTTTGGATGGAAACCTAACTATGTGCAGACCCTGTCAAAAAAATAACTTCATGTGTCATGTAAGTCTGCATTTTTCTGGACTGATGCAACTGCATTTTGAGCACAGATTTTTGGGATGATGGAGGATATGAACTCTGTCTCTGAGCTCTGTAACCTCTCTCATGTTCAAGGTGCTGAATGCCAGATCTCTGCTACAGCTGCTGACAGACATTCAACCATCCATGACCTCTGCACAGTAACACTGTTTAAAAATGATAACTTTTAAGCTTTCAAAATTCAGCGTTAACCTTAGTTTGCTCAATACAGTTTGCCTGTTTAATACTCTAATGCTGCACACTGTGTGCACAGTCAGATGTGGATTTGAGCTGCACCCCCAAAAGTCATTCACTTAAAACGTTATCCAATCCACTGGAAAGAAAATACACTCCTCCAATAAATATGAGAACTCGACAAGTGAAGAGTGTACTCGACGAAAACTGATATTAAGCTTTTAAATATTTGCAGCTCTGTTGGCTTAAACCCAGAACAGAAGTGTGTGGGAGAAGTTAGCTGGACATTCTTGACTGGTCTCAGACGGATATTCAAACTGTCCAACTCAAACAGAGCAGCGTCCAGCTCCAACACACTGCACATGTCTGCAGTATCACAGACACACACATTAAATCAAGATCCCCAGAATGTCACACACGTCTAGACAGCCATGGTAAATTTAAAGTGAAATGAGTAATGACCTAAAAAAAGACTTAATTGCACCTTTTAAAGCTCATCTACAAATACAGCTCCATGTGTGAGTGAATATCAGATGTCTTTATATAAAGATACACACAGACATGGCAGGGCTCCAACCACAGACCTACAGCAGAGAACAAAAGTCATACAGTACACTGACACGGGTCATGATATGTTGGAGGGATAAACTGGTCAGATTTTTAAAGATCCTGATCTTTAGTACAGATAAAGATTTGCAATATTAATTATCATTCAAACTTTCAGCAGTTGGGATTCAATTATTCAGCATGATTTATGTCACTTCTGTGAATCTTCATGTAGTTTTAGGTGAGTATAAGGTGAGTCTCCATGCTACATGAATGAATTCAAACTTCTACTGACGTTCTGCAGTCTTTGATTTCATAGAAGCTTACCATAAACCCGGCCACTGCATGCTGACCCTGACCCAATGTGTATGAAGAGAATTTTGTAAATTTATGTGATAAATGATATACACACAAATGCAGGTGTGGAAAAATCTGTATCTCTAAAATCTTTCAAACATCTTCATGTGCTTTCCTGTTATGCATTATGTTTGATTTCCCTCTTCAAAATGGCTGTCCAAAACAACAAACAAAAAAAAACATCCATCTCCCAATAAAGAGATTATAAATTAATTATTATAAAATAAGTGCATATAAAGAAATTAAAAAGAAAAATTAAATTATAATAAAATAAAATTGCCCATCCAACAGTCCAGTCCAGTTGTGGTTCATGTGATGTGTGTGAGGTATTCAGGAGGAGTCTTATTGCCGTGGGGACAAAGGATCTCCTAAAACATCCTGTTCTGCAATGCAGTGAGATGAGCCAACTGCTGCAGCTGCTCCTCTGTTGCTCCAGGAGACTGTGGAGAGGGTGTCTGCTATTGTCGCTATATTACAGTAACATGCTCATCATCCTCATCTGGGTCTTGACCTGACAGCAGTTCATCATTGTAACAAACTTGTGCAGTATTGAGGCTGGTTGGATGTACTACCAAATTCAGGGGAACAACACTAGAGATGTCTCATGGTAATGAAATGAACATTCACGGCCAGCAGCTATGGTGGACATTCCTGCTGTCAGCCTGCCAATGGCATCTGTCTCCAAACTTGTGACATCTGTGGCATTGTGTTGTGTGATCAAACTGCACATGTCAGAGTGGCCTTTAATTGTGACCGTCCAAAGGCACACCTGTGTAGTATTGATGGTGGTTAATCAGCATCTTGATATGCCACGCCTGCCAGGTGGATGGATTATCTTGGAAAAGGAGAGGCACTCACTTACATCTCAATTTTAACAAATTTGAGACCAAAACTGGAGACAAATTTATTGAGTGCATGAGTGCCCCACCACCACAACAATTTTAAATTGCACTACTGTGGACAGATGTTCAAGAACTGCCTGCACTGTACATTGTCCTTTTCATGGCACCTTATTTATCATATTTTAGACTTATCTTGTTTCAATGTGTGGGTATGAATGTGTGTGTTGAGTGAATGGAACAGTTTTTTCTTTTATCAGAGACAGCAAATCTCGTTGTATGCAAACATGCAATGACAATAAAGGCATTCATTCAAAAAAGTCTTAGATCTTTAACTTAAACCTGAGAAAAATGGTAACAAAAACAAAAGTGTTGTGTTAAAATGTTTGGCCAGTGTAGGTTGTGTATGGACTCATACACATTGGGATCCTTTGGGTAACAGTTGCATTTGCTATTTATCAAAAATCAGACATCCACGTGTGAGTGTTTGACTTTTAAACTTAATACATGCAATATCGAATTACACCTTTGTTGAGAAATTGATCAGTGTTACAATGAAAGCCTCCAGGACACCTTTTACTTTGATTGATTCTGGTGTGGCACTTAGATCAGGTTCCACTTATGAATGAACATATCCTGACTGTGATTTTGTTTGTTTAAATGGAAATTTTAAATGTCACATAAAGTTTTAATGCAGGAGTTAAAAAAAAAAAAAAAACATGCAATAAACAAGAAATACTTAGTGGAATTCATCATCTAGATGTCATATCCTAGTAGAAATACCTGTAAGATACCTTTATGGTTAATGTTGTAATCATTTGAAACAGAAATAAAAGTATGAACCCTGTCTATGAAGTTCAATGTGTGTTTTCCTGCGAGACAGTGTTGCTCAGACAGCCCAGGTTTCCTGTCGTGGGATCTCCCTCTCTGAGAGTGAAGAAGGATTTGAGGACAAGAGGAAATGAGAGTGTAATCTTGAGTGACAGACCTCCCCACCGGCATACGGACGTCTGTCAGCAAGCCCGGAGCCGTTATCAGCTACTGCAGGCATGCGCTCTTTACCACCAAAGAGCCCTGGGAGGAGAGACAGCCGGACAGCGAGCATCAGACTGAATGAAGAGAGGAAATTAAAATGCAGAATGTCTTCACAGGTGGTTGAGTCATGAAAGCTGACACAAGGCGGCAGCCATTATCGTATCGCACTGCATGTATGACAATCGGCTGCTAGCGTCAGACATAATAATACAGCAGAGCCTCTTGCACCAGGGAAGACCCCAGGGTAAACATCGGTCTGCTGTGAAGGGTTACAGTATATTGGGCTTTCATTAAATGCCATAATGGCAATATGATGGATTACTGTGTGGGGATATATTTTCTTTATTTTGAACATCCATCCATTTATTCCATGTCTAAGTCATATGCCATGGATTATGAAAAGTCCACAATGGTGTCCACTAATCCTTCAAAGGTGCCTTACCCAGTGAATACACCATGAAAGAATCATTTATTTATTTTCTCTGCCAGGTTTGCTTCCTCGTGTCATGCTCATTTGTTTTTCTTTCCCTCTGTCAGCCTGCTCATAGTCTTTACATTGAGATGATTTCTCACAAATTAAAAACGTGACGTTTGCATATTTAGCAATGTCCCTTTTGCTTTGATGAGTCAAAATCAGGTTGTATTTCTGTCGTTGCATTTATGCTCAGTAAAGTCTGGACACTGTCAGTTCATTTGTCTGTGTTGTCTTTTTTTCATAAGCTGTTGTTTGTGTTTTCCATTGTTTACACTGCTAACTGATTTTTTTTTTTAAAAATGTGGTTGCCAGTACTGCATTGGCTCATGTTCAGCCAGTCGACAAACACTCAGAGGTAGGACCAAGTCATTGTTTTGGAAGTCACAAGTAAGTCTAAAGTCTTCACTCACATCCCAATTCAAGTCCCAAGTCAAGGCAGACTAATCCCAAGTCAAGTCCCAAGTTCTAAACTTTGAGTTTCAAGTCCTTAACAAGTCTTAACGCACTCTTCACCCAATGTCATGCCACAGAGTGCTAACATATATAAAATGTACATTAATTTTGCATGTTTCTGTCCTGTCTTGTATTCAGCTCATCTCCAACTGGAAAAATGTCCATAAATGTATCTTCCCAAATGGCTTGGTGGAAGTTATCGAGTTCTTAAGTCAAAAGGCTAAGTCCAAGTCCTTATTTCCAGGTTGCAAAATAATGATGCTTTGTCAGGCCAGGCTTTCAGTTTACTCCAATGTAAACCCATACATGGCAATATTTGATGCTCAAAGCAAATAAGAAAGTATAAAGACTTGGATGGGTCAGACAAACAGACTTTCACCCATGGACACTGCTGTTCACGTTCCGTGTGAAACCAAAAGCTAGTGCTGTTTTAATTTAACATTACGTAACTTATTTCTGTCTGTCACATACTAACTTCACTCATCACAGATTTAATTTGCATTATGTACTTATTTGGTTTTTAGCCATTTATCGACTTCAATCTCATCATGCAGCTCATAATGGCCACTATTTCACTATCACTGACACTGATGGTGTTACACTTGATTCTGAAATCTGTCAGAATCTGTGACCCAGCCCCTGAACTCATAATCCTAACCACTCAACAACTCACAAAACCCAGTAATTTATTACTGGAGTCTGGTACTGGGTCACAGAATCTGAGGGGTCACAGATTCCTGTGTCACACCTGTTGGCAGCGGTAGATAGAAGCCCATCATCTAAAAGCAGCATGTGCCAAAGTTTTCTTTGTGTGTGTTGTTACCTAAGAAGTGTATTTGTCAGCAGTGAACATTATTGTTTATTTTGTTTGTGTTGCATTAAGATGATGACCATTATTTTTGCATCTCTTCTGTGTGAGCTGTGCAGTGGCCGTAACTCGTTTGAAGGTAATTACTTTTTTTATATATTATAAACATATACATATCCACACAGCTAAATGTGACAGATAATCTGTGAGAAAAAAATCTTACTCCTGTACCTACTCTATTGACTTTGATATTTCTAATAGCCTTGCTGCACGTGAATGAAAACAACCAAACTGTCAAACTAGGCAGCACTGATCATATATGAATTCACATTCTGTTACTGCGTTGCTTATTTCTCACCTGAAACGTTTTCAGAGACATGTTTTACTGTTAAGATGTAAAATCAAAAAGTTTTTGCATCACCCACCAGCCAGACCAAGTTTCTCATTTTACAGCAAAACATTAAGGTATATGTGTATAATTCACTGTGATCCACCATGTCAGAACTAAAGTGTTTGTCTTTTATTGCATGACTGGTGCCAACAGAAGAAGGTCCTCATTTATGGAGCAGTGTATTCTGTGCCATTTATCTGGACTGTGGAGAAGGTAGACTGCCCTGACACACAGCCTTAGTTCTCAGATGGGTTGTGATGATAGAACCAGAAAACCACTTTAAGTTCAGCTCCCTCTAATGGAAAAGACTGTTTGTATATTATTCTCTGTCCTTCGTATTCAGAGGTTCAATTTCTTACTTTTAATTTCTGCTGTTGTTAGACATGTGATGGTAGTCAGACAGTAGAAGTTTAAACACTTTAGAAGTACGTATTAGACACACCAACTCTGTAGTGTGTACTGAAGATTTGACAGATTTCAAAACAGTTAGGTTTAGTAATTTATATTGCATGTCCTTGTATATATTTTTTATATTTGATGGAGACTTCCAAAATTCATTAGTCATTATAAGTGAAATATGTTTTTAATATGCCCTTTTAATGTTATATTATTATTATGTTATCTTTTAAATAAACCTACAGTGACTTTACAATACTGAGTGCATTTTCCATTGACTACAGAACACTCTCTGGGTAAAAGAAACCACCTTTTTTGGTTTGATATTGACCAACAGCAACGTAAATATGACAACAGGCTCGTTGGAGATGAACTGCGCCTCACCTGAAAAGTAGATGAGAGCAGGTGGCCGCAGCGGGGGGCAGTGACAAAAAGCTGCGGTGAAGTCGGACAGTTTCCCGACAGTTTCCAGCAGCCTTCAGTCCGTACAGGAAGTCACAGACTCACTAACATCCTGTCTGGAATGATGTCAATTCATTAAAAAAGTGATCAGACCCATATATCAGTTTGTTTTCAGTCTCCAGTTGTTTTAATTATGATAGATTAATTTATTAAAATCATCAAATCAAGTGAGAGCCAGGCGGTGCAGTCAGTGGAGAGCAACTGCAGAGCCTGGCTCTAAAAACTGCGGCCGCCTCGCTCTCGCGGTTTTATCGCCGTCCACTTTTGTAATACGTCAGAGCAAGTCGGGATGAAGTCAGACACAAAACTAACCAGCATGCATTGTGCGCTGATCGCCGGTGATCAAATCTGCGCAGGCCTGGCTCATCTCGAACAAACCTATTGTTACTGGGCCAAAATAACCACATCTTGGTATGGCTGAACAACCTAATAGAGATAATACAAAAAATACTTAAACTGGGTCAAAATAACCCAAGGTACAGGTGCTAGGTTACTTAGACCCAGTACTGGGTCCTAACCCAGCGCTCTGGGTATGATTGGTGACCCAGTGGTTTTATACCCAAGGGTACTTGGTTATTTTGGTCGGTGCTAGTTTGACCCAGTACTGGGTTCCTCGTTTGACCCAAATTGGGTCAAAATTCACCCAGTATTTTTATGTGTGGAACTATGAAAAACTCTCCGGTCCAAAACCACCTATGCTGTGAGGTGACGAACAACACTGAGCCTTAATGGTTTGACAGTATCATAATGTTTTATCCTACGTTTACTCCTTAGTCCAAGACAGTAATATTTCCCTCACCTCAGATGTTATGGTTAATCTGGACACAACAAGTGGCTTCCAGAATTTAATTACCTTTAACAGTTTCTCAAACCAGCTTTTTAATGAGGGCACAGCTAATGGTTACTACCCCTAGCCTTAACCCTTACCACGTGCTTAACAGTACAGTTTAGCCTCAGCCACCTTCATTCTTCTTTTAATTACCTTGTATTACACTGAAGGGACTCTGAATCAGAATTGCTGAGTCGACAAAGCCCCAAGACTCACGAGTAGAGATTAAATCTCTGACGCACTAATTCTTCTCAAAATAGCTTTACCAGTCAGAAACCACTGATGTTGCACCCGGTGCTGATGATCTACACCTTTATGACATTATGTTCACTTATTAGTATCTGAACTAGGACTCTGTATAAAGAAATATTCTGTTTCAGCTCAGTAGTGAAACACAGTGGCTGCACTGAGCAGAATAAGTAGGTGTGCATAAGAAAATGACAGTAAGTGCAGTCAGAAATATTAGAGTTTTTGTGTCTTTGCATGGTTACTGAGATTATGCAAGAATGCAGAGACAACCATTCTCTTTGTCAAAGCAGCCAGCGCAGAGCTGCTGTGCCTGTTCCTGCTGCACAGAGACATGGAGACGGCACTGTAGCGTCAGGAGGATTCCAGACAGAGAGGCCAACTAATTAAAACTTTGACACCAAATCATATTCCTCGCTGCTTCAACCAGACACATCTCTGTCTCCACTGTGCTCCGCCAGCAAATCTATTGTCAGCGGGATTAAAAATTGTCACATTTCCCCTGGGCTGACAGTCCCTCCCTGTGTTTTTCCTCTGGAGAAGACGTCTCAGCATTATTAAGAGACCGCACAGTCTTAATTACTGCCTGACACAGTCTGCACTGTTTCCTTTTTTAGGTCCGATTTCTATCTAGAATAAGAGAGGCATTGGCTATTTGTTCAAATGCTTAAAATGACACCTATGTTTGTGTGTTTTTCAACTTCTTGCATTTGTGTGAATAATGTCTGTCAGTAGCAGTGGTAGAAGTGACACTGAATCATTTAACAAACACCAGATGCACCAAAAGGACAAAGGTACTGGTGCCTGGATGCGATGATCAAGATTGCAAATGTGATCAATTTTGAGCTTTTTGGAAGAGCTGAGCAGCACATTCTGATGCACTTATGAACATCAACCAGCTGTATCCCAACGGGTTTGACCAAATCTCATGACAATTCTTCCTCAACTTCTTGCTTGTCACTGTCGATGTGTAGTACAAGTACAAGTATGAGAGTGTTTCCCATAAACATACATTGTGAAAAGATGTTTGTCAATCAGTGACAGATATTCTTTGAGTGCCACTGTCCCCACGAAGAATTTTTTTCATTCAGTATGATAAGATTTCTTAAGTCTAGAAGAACTACACGATTTAATAATTTTAATCCCCATTCAAGGTAGCCGAGCGCTAAACCAGAATTTAGTCACTGGGCTAGCTTAAGTCTCTAGTGCACCTGCTTTATGGGCCCCACTTAGTGATGGCCAAATGAAGCCTTATGAAGCAATTTCTTTATTTTATGAGCCCACTAGATGGCGCTCTTGGTTTAAAGAGAGAGAGACTCAAAGAATGGCAATTCAGTGTGCTTTCAACTTTTTGTTGAAGAAAAAGCGCCATCTAGTGGGCTCATAAAATGAAGAAAAAGCTTCATGAGGCTTCATTTGGCCATCACTACCCACAGTGTGGCACATCCAGTTGATTTTATAGCAGGGAAATCAAGGTTTTTTGGCTTCATGTGCCACCGAGTAACTTTCATGATCATTGCTTAGGACACTCCATCCACCATCTCTTTCACCTTCCGATGACAAAGTCAGCTCATACTACATCACCTAGGAAACATTATAATAGATATGCAAATTGCAAAGTAACATATTCATGGTCTGCATAAAGGTACAATACCAGCATTTCTTTCTGGTGACTGGGCTGGTTTTTTTTTTACTGTACTGTGCATGTAATCTTGGGCACATACAAAAGAGATCACAGAAATTACAATAATGACCTTCTTAGCCACAGACATTATTCCACCTCTATACATTCTTAGCTATGAAAATGATCTTTTTCTAATTCTAATATTCCTCTTAAGACCTCCCCAATTTCTGATGAGGTGGACATGATAACCCTTAATACACGTTAACATTATTACAGGCAGTGGCAGTTGGTATGCAATACAATTTAAGCTTTAAGGCCTTGACTCCTTCTATTCTGGCTCCCAATAACACAACAAGGCAACATTTTAAGACTCCTATGTAGCCTACAGCCCTGTGGTGGAGAGTTGTGTTTTGCCTCCAGCTAATTAAATGACATCATTGTGACATCAGCCCTAAAAGGGTCTATTGGGACTTTTGGAGCCAGCCTCAAGTGGCCATAAGAGGAACTGCAGTTTTTGCAGTTGTTGGTGCATCGACACAATACTCAATAATTCACATGACACAACCCAATTTTCATATAGAACTTTAATGAATATATCTATATATTTATATATTTATGTATATATACCTTTTTTTTGTCTTTTCCAGCGAGGATAAGTATATTGTATTGCTTCCCCTTTTCCTTATTGTCCTTTACATGTATTGGTCTGCTGAGTGGAAATATACCAGAAGAGTTTCAGGTCTGACTCCTGTCAGTAGCCAAAGTGTTGGGAAAAGGAGCTGGTGACTCACGCTGGCTTTAAAATGGCTTTTACATCAGGATATGAACTAAAAATGAAGGAACAAAACGCCCGCTGTCGACCACGTTCTCACAAACACTTTATAAAAGTTAAAATATAAGTTTAAGACAAGTGTCAGTGTTCATTTAGTGATTTTATAACAATTCACATAATTTATATTTCTTGTACCTATTGTTTACAATGTTTAAACCACTGACAAAACCAACACAGACCACATTTAGCCCACTCTCCCAGCACTCAGGCTACTGACAATACATCACAGGCAGGCGTAAAGCCATTATAGCCCAAAGTTACAGGTGTAGGAAACAATATAACACTAAGAATATCTATACATACCACCACGAAAATAAATAGATTAATATAAATTCTATCGGCAACAGTAATACACTAGTCGGAACATTAAAAAACACTGATTATTAGGCTACGTTGGTAATGTTTAGAAGAAAAAAAAATCAATAGCCTGCAAGGAACTGAAGACAAAATGAAAAGAGACTGGAAAAAAAAAATCAAAAAATTTAAATATGTATGTATATAAAATAAATATATAGCCCCCTGATTTTATATACCTATATAAATGTATAAAATCAGGGGGCAACAACAGTGAAAAAAAAATTTGAAAAAAAGGAAACTGACAAATTAACAAACAGAAATGGAGAAGATTAAAAAAATAGCAGTTGGGAAAGAGAAAAATATTTAAATAAATTAATCAGTTCGAGAAAAAAAGAAAAGGTTCTAAAAAAAGAGAAGAGAATAATTATTCAAACATAAAAAATGAAAAACAGCACAAAAATAACATTCACAGTAAAAATAATGTACACAACATTTTGAGTGAGCAACCAAGATGGAGGAAATAAAGTGACCAACACTATCAATATGCCCATGAGCAAGGCACGTAGCCCCCATTTATTCCAGGGAAGCTGCTCAGTAACCAGTCGCAAACTGGTTTTACTGGGTAGGTGCCAGTGTAAATGTGTGAGTAAAGGTGGGGCAGGGTGTTGCTGAAAAAGAGCATGCACGCTCAGTCAACTCTCCCTGTACAAACAAATGTAATGAAATCATGAAAACGATCTAGAGATGAATTTACACATTACACACCCTCTTTTGTTTGTGCACATGCTTTCCACGTGACACCACTGACGTTAGTGTACATAAGCAAGAGAAAGAAAATTTAAAAGTCCTTGAAATGAATATAAAAAAATTACAAAAAGAAAAAGATTTCAAAGTGTATAAATACCCTGCAATAACCATTACGATCATAGAAACACCAGCAACATGATATTAATACTCAAGGAGTTACAATCTCATGTAACCTAGAGATGATAATCAGTCACTCAGAATGAAAAGACAACCCAAAGATTACCATTTACAGACATTATGTGCTTTTGTTGACGTCAATGGATCGATAATATACTCAATAATACATTTATTATTCTAGTTTGTGAAATAGTATATAGTTATAGCTAAAAGAGAGATGGAGGGAAGGGGAACCGAAGCTAGCTGCTGTGCTCTTTTCTCTTTCCCTCCTCCTCCGACTTGTCGTCAACCAGGGTTGGGTTGAATTCATTTTGCAATCGAAGCTGATCCAGGAGTGCATTTAAAGTTCAGCAATAGTCAGATTTTGGACATGTGAGTGGTTTCAGTCCAAAATGTTACAAAGTACATCCATTACACAATTTCTTTTATGTCCTTGAAATCTTGGCCTCAAAAATGTTACAGCACTGGAGATATGATTGTTAGAAATTCTAATGATATAATTCACAACTTATGATGTGCTTTACTTTTGTGGTACATTTTAAGACTAAGTCTGGAACTTTATTTGTTAAAATTGTTGATATCTCATATTGGAGTAACACGATTAAAATGTTTAACTTTTGATCTAAGTTCTATTTAAAACTTCACCCCCTGAGTGTAAACTGAATTGACCCCCACCCTGTTGCCTGTGGTTGCAGCCCTTTGCAGGAACACTCAACGTATGCTGCCTTGTAGCCTCCGGTATCAGAACATCTTCATCAACAGTCATAAAATCCCTGGAATCAATTTTGGCAATTAAACATCACATAAGAGTACAAAAAAAGTCCATCTTTTCAAGTGCTTCCATTGACTTTGAAGGTGCATTTAACTACATTTTTACTGTCTGATGACACAAAATGACCATAATTCATCAGCAGCAATTGTAAAGTGCGGTCTATCAATACCAGTGAAACCATTTTCCCAAAGGAAAGTTTAACTATTGGCATTTTTACCTGCTTGCAAATGAGGGTTAGTGCAATTTACGAGTGACTGGCTTCGCAGCAAATGTAGTTTTCAAGCTTGCAATATTATTTGTTAACTGTTTGCAAGGCATTTCTGTTGAAGCTGTGCTCTAATTAGAACTGTTAAGGACCAGCTACACCAAGCCGACATCAATTAACTAGTAGCGATAAAGTCCAACTGTTGCGTCACCTCACATCGCATCACATGTGTCTTGGTTAAAAAGTTGCACTTGAACACACCGCAAAGACTACAGCCAATGGCCAGCTTGCATTTTTGTTCTGCACTTGTGTGAGAGAAAATAACTCCACACCAAAAGGTGGCGGTAGTGTGTATCTGTCATTTGAAAAAGGAAACCGGGATACAGACAGGATGGATTTAAGATGCTAGTTAGCCAGTTAGCCCATTAACAACGCAATTTAGTGTTGAAAGAACAACGGGTATTTACCGTACGCTACCGAACAATAACACAAACAAGCATGAACTGTTACTGCTAAATAAATTAATGGCTAAAAACATGATCTAAGCTCATAAAACACGTTTGTTTTGGTCTCACACCCTCTTGACTTTAGCTATTGTTTTGCTGTTTCTCTTCTCATTCACTGAGCTGAACTATCAAGTGATTTCTCTCATCGATTATCTCTGCCATCTTTGATGCCGACTCAACATGCTGACTCACTCAAAAAAAAGTCATCAGGGGCTGACTACTGCCAAAGGTTTGGGGCACACTGACAAAACTAGGGCGACAGACACTCACCAACCACCCAACATTGACTGGGGCCCTTCATCTAAAATTTAAACAGTAGCCACTCTCATATTCGTGTCCATTACAGGCCACTGTAAATGTTTCAAAAACCTCTTAATGTTGCTATTTTTTGCACAAGAGGGGAGGTTTACTCAGGGCCAAAACTGGAATTGAAACAGGAAATATGGGACATTATCTTGAAACAAGAGGAGCAGTCTTTTTCCATTTGGCCAGAACTCAGCAAATATCTCACACGTTAGAACAAAGACTCAAGGAATTTAAAGTCAGATGAAGTTACTTGTTTAGATGGACATTTGTTGCAGTATTTGACCAGACTGTGACAACTGGCAGTGGTGTAACGGAGGCGTACAGAGTGAAGCTTGAAGTCTATGGCTGTGCCTTTCTCTAGGAGTGTGGAGAATGCCCACCTGTCACTGTTATTACCTTTGACACACAATGAAAAATAAATAGGCTCACAGTGTGTCAGCCTCATCTGGTGTGTGTGTGTGTGTGTGTGTGTCAGTAGGATAGATATGGCTGAGGTCACTCTCTTGGGACCAGAGGTTAAGTAGCTACTGTTGACCTTGAATTGGCAGTCAACTCATCACTGAGCAGCTTGTTACTTGGCTGAATGTACCCGTCTGTGGCTCTCTGTTCTTCTTAAAACAGAGAATTGTAGTTACACCATCTGGCCACTTTATTAATCATATTACTTATGATGCTTTAAAGTGTTTTTGAATACCAGAAAGGACTGGTGTGGTGGTTTGCAGGTGAAAAGATGCCTCAGTGCTTAAGTTCAAACTTCATGTGAAGATGTGTGAAAATGTTCACTTTTTAACCAGATTCAGTTAGAAGAATAAAGAAGTCTTGTGACTTACAAATCACAAAATCAAAACATATTAAAGGAATAGTTCACCCTCAAATGACCATTTGTATTTTGAATTACTGACCCTGTGTCACAACAAATTCATGAATATAACTTTTTTTTCTCGCATGCCTCCACAGTGAAAGAAAGAATCCAACAACTGAGAGAATTCTTGATGAATTGAAGTCATAGGGGTCCAGGTTTAACAACAGCAAAACAATATCAAAACATCCATGTACAAAGTCTCATGCTCCTCGTGGAGTATAATCCATGTCTCTTTTAACACTTTTGAAATCGAGGCAGTGTTAAACCAGCATCTCGAGTGTTTAGCAAGTTGAACTTACTGTTTTGTCAATTGGAGTCTGGCTTTGAGGAGAGCACAGATACATTTTACTTTTGGTTCAGTTCCCTGTTGGAAAGGGCTATCTGTTTGGGAAGTACTGAGTATATGAGTGGATGAATGAGACTTGTACCAGAGGGTTTAGGAGTCCTCTGCCAGAAAATTTTGTAACATCAAATTCTTAATTTCCTGCGTTCTGGTGAAGTTTCATTTTTTGAATTCATGCCCTTTCTGCAATTTATGATGTAAATGTCTTATTTTGTCAAAATAAAAGTCATCTGCTTTTTATCGAGGGGTACAAATGCACATGTCCTAAATATTAAGGGGGGCATGTTCCCCAGTCCCCTCTGAAATCTGCACCTATGCTCGTGTGGCATGTTTCACGTCAAGATAAACAGGGTTAGTAAAAGGTAGAAAGCAGTTTAGAGGCCAGTAAAGAACTTGGTGCTGGCTATTTTAAAATGATGTTTGAGCGCTGCTGGGACATGAACAGTATTTTGTGGTGGCTTGTCATTAGCTGGAGCTCATAAATACTGTGACTGCTGCAGAGTCATTTGTCCTGGGAGTGAAAAGCAAATATAAGCCAGATTTTAGTGTTAGTGGTTTTGTTTTGGCAAGTGGGAAAGAGGCTTTGGATTATACTTCACAAGTTGTGTCTGAGTTTGTAAACTGATGTTTTGATATAGTTTTGCTGTTGCTAAATCTGGACCCCTATGACTTAGATTCAACAGGGATGTTCTTCGTTTTTGGATTCTTTGTTTGCTGTGGAGAGATGCAGGGGAAAAAAAGTTTTCTTCACAAATTTAATGTAACACAGGGTGAGTAAATGATATACAAATGATCATTTAGGGGGTGAGGTATTCTTTTAACATTTTTCTTGTTAAAGTGAAGTTGTGGTTTAAACACCCACAGCAGCTGACAGAATGTAGAGGGGGAGAGTGAGTAACTACTGAGCTCTCCTGCCTCCTCAGCAAGGCACTTAACCCCCAACTACTGCACCAGGAGACTGGTTGTACTGGGAAGCCCCCAGTTGTGTGTGTAATTTTGTACAACAATGACAAAACCTTTTCTTTGTACTGAGGCCTCCACTGCACCACTGCTGTATAATTAACTTACAAACAAGGCTTTGACGCTAAAGTCATGACCATTTTAAGGCAGTTGTCATGAATTTGCACATCATATCAGGTGCTCTATGACTGTTAATGATACTGGTAAGTAATTATGGCAGCTAGATACCCCAGGCTCAAGGACAGAAACATTACCGCTGAAGTATCACCCACACATTTTCAGCCCTACTCTTCCTCTCTGTCAACTCAGATATCTCTAACATCTCTTTCATTTCTTTCATCTCTTTCTCTTATCCGAGGTTTAGTTTTAAACTGGCGTAGTTTTCCTGTTAAGTGTATCTGAGTTGCTATCCCTGTCCCTTTTGGCTGTCAGTCGGTCCAGGGTTCCCATGTTGCCCCTGTCCCTCTCCATGGTGGCTGTGGATATCGGAGCCGTCTGAGCCGTTGAGGCGGCTGATGTGGAGGTATTCAGCGGTGCTGCGTTCTGGGCGACAGCCGCTGCTGCTGCCAAGTTGGACTTGGAGTGAGATGGGAGTGTGCCACTGCTTATCACGGCTCCTCCTCCTCCTGATCCTGATCCTCCTCCTCCTCCACTGCCGCTGGAATCTTTAGGGAAGTAGTTGTGAAGCTGGTACAAGGTAGCGCGGTCCACAGTGCCGTAGAGAGGTGGGGCGCCTCCTCCCAGGCTCCCCAGCTTGGAGTCCCTCGACAGGGTGTACATGGAGATGTCACCACCTCCTCCACTTCCACCGCTGCTGGTGTGGTGTGGGTTGGGCAGAGTGGCCACAGAAAAGGGTGGGGCAGAGGGCGGCAGGCTGAAGGTCTTGGAGGTGCCGATGGGCGAGGTCTCCTGTGAGCGTGGCGGGTCGGTTGAGCGTGAGCTGGAACGAGAACGCCGTCTGAAGCGGTAGCTGGGCAGCCGCAGCATGGCGTGTGTGGTGCTCTTGAAGAGGTCGGTGCGTGAGCGGCAGCGCAGCTCCTTGTTCTTCTCTATGTAGATGTTGACAGCGAGGACACCCACCATCTCGGCCAGGATGAAGGACAGGCCGCCAAAGTAGAAGGACCAGCCGTAAGAGTAATGCCACTTCTTGTCCTCATCTTTCTTGGGGGAGATGTCGCTCAGTGCTGCCGAGATGTACACAATCACTCCAATGATGTTGCTGAGGCCTGAGGAAATATACAAGACTTCTACTGTAAGTGCTCCCCTGAGACACATTAACCTGCAGCTTCATTAAATTGTTTTCCTTGCAGGGATACTGGAACTGTTTCCTTTCAGTTACACAGAGAAGAAAATCAATCTGCAGATCATCCACAAGAGCTTCTTATTACACCTGTATTAGACTGATAGATCTAAAACATCAGAATGTCAAATAGCACAGTTTAATTTCATTTCTTGGTGGAATAAGACAGAGTGTGAGAACAAAGGCATGAACTAAAGGTAGTCTAACCAGAGCTGAAAACAAAATTCAAACCCATATTTGCTCTTAAATGTAAGAACACCCATGGGAAACTTTATCTCCAAGCTATAAGAGAAAGAACAGAGGCCTCTGTCAAAACCACGTCAAAACCGCAGTCTTACCTGCAGCTACAAATAGAATCCCTCCACCAAGAATGATGTTCCTTTTGCTCTTGTAGAAGCCGCTGGAAGCGACACACACTCCACCCAGCAGGAGCAGTATGGCGCTAAGGATGGGGAAGATGCTGGAGGCTCGCACCACACCTGCAGACGAGGACACCGACAGCAACAGATTATCATCATGTCCTGTTACGTCATTATCAACTCTCTCTAGACTTTGTTTATGTGTGATATGCCAGATTCTGTACTTTTTGTACATTTTTCAATACTATTAGTGAGCAGTTTTTTGAGATTCAGCACCATGTGAAGGTGCAAAGTTAACAGCCTTGTGACACTCTGCGGAGAGAAAGTGTTACCAAGATGTGTTGTAGCTGACACTATAACTTGGCTCTGTAACAGCAACTATCTATAAGTCTCCTACATAATATATAGGACATGATGTCTGGGGCTCCAGAGGACAACAAATTTTTAATAAACAGCCTGCATTACAAACTGAGTGTAGAATTTTAAAGACAAGGGGGTCTATGCAAGGAATGGAGGGTCTAATGAAAATTTGACATTAACAGGACCTATCTATGTTAATTTCCTGGCTCATACTTGTATTTTGAGTTTCTACAAGAATCCGTTTACATGCTTTTTTGGTCAAAAAATACTTAATTTTCCTCATGCGGTCTGTGCTGGAACACCTGTAGTCACAGTTCACAGTCTCAGTTTCAGCACCTGTCTCTTTAAGCCCCACTCATGGAAAAAACAAAACAAAACAAACAAACAAACAAAAAAAACAGCCTGCTCTGATTCGTCAGCGTTTCCGGATTCTTTGCATCTCTATACCATGATTGCAGCTGCCAAAATACTGTAACATGAAAAATCACTTCACAACGAAACATGCTCAAGCTGGAATATGATCAGCAATTGGGGAGAAATGAACCAACCAAGAGTACATGTTTCCCTGACATTAGCATGTAGCTAAATGTAGCAGTGTACTTGCTGCAGGAAAACGATCGTGTGGAGCAGCTCTTTCTCCCATTAAAAAAAGTAAATAAAAGCTTCTAAATCCAACTGGACATATTCCAGCGAGAACAGGACCCGAAACTAGGAAGAAATTTACAACATCAGCAAGCAGGATTATGTTTCTCTGATGTTAGCATGTAGCTATATGGAGCAGTGTACTTGCATCCAGGGAATGACTATAACAGTGTATAGCTGCACTTTTCCTTGTTAAAAATCAAAAATAAAAGCTTCTAAACACTACAGTATACTTTCCTGCAGAAATATGATCCCAAATTGGTGAGAAATTAACAATAGCAAAACTTGGCAACCAAGTTTACATTTACCTGACATTAGCATGTAGCTACAGCAGTGTACTTGCAGTCAGAGAATGACTGTGTATATCGATACTTCTACTGTTAAAAATCATGCCAACCGGACATACTCCAGCAGGAATATGATACAAAAATTGAGAGAAATTTACAACATTAGCAACCAAATTTACATGTTTCAGTGACTTTGGGATGTGGCTACATGTAGCAGTGTACTTGCTGCTAGGGAATGACTGTGGTACTTTCTCCTGTTAGAAGTAGTCAATAAAAGATTCTTTACACAATTGGACACATTGCAGTAGGAATATGTGCTGAAAATGGGGAGAAATTTATAACATCAGCAAACAAGATTACATGTAACCCTGACGTTAGCATGTAACAACATGTAGCAGTGTGCTTGCAGTTGATTGTATAGAGTGTAGGGATCCTTTTTAACATGACGAATCACCATTAATCTCCTAAACCAAAATCTTCACATGTATCTAAATGTGGAAGTGTACAGTATGTAATGTAAACTCTGGCAGTGTGCCTGGAGCAGATGCCCATAAAAAAATCTGTCACAAGCTGATGTAAACATGTAGCCAAAGTCAAGAAAAAAAATTGGAAATAGATTATTCACAATGGTCTGCAGCTTGAGGTCTTTGCTCACAGGGATTACTTTCATATACATTTACTTCATTATTTGAAACCTTGGCCACATCTAGTATGAACATCGGACATAAGGGGCCCTATTTAGATGGTCTAAAACACAAAGCGCCAGGCGTGCGGCGCATGGGCGTGTCCCAGTCACTTGCTAGTTAGACAGCGTGTTTTCAGACTGTGCGCCATGGTGGAGAGTCTAAAAGGGTTGGACTTACTCTGTGAATTAGTCATGGGTGTGTTTTGGGTGTATCATTCAATAAGCCAATCAGAGTGTCACCTCTCATTCCCTTTAAGAGAGG